>NW_008620979.1:7226-43110 GCF_000691845.1 Merops nubicus | reverse complement strand
ACCTTTGCTAACCCTGCCCCTGAACAAACATACTTTTGGCTGCTGCTGAATGCTGAGCTGATGATTTCAGTGACAGCTAAGATCACCTTCCTGAGCCATAACAGCCATCTCTACATTTAACACTGTGCACTAGGTCCATTTAGATTATTCAATTTCCAGATGCATTTGCTCATATCTATCTGCACTAGTACTGCTTTGCCACCTTTAAACCCTCACACTTAGTTCTCTGATGTCCTCCTGAATTTCCATTAGCATAGGGTTTGGCTGTCTGAGAGAGCTTAGTGATAGCTGCAGCCTTGGCGATCACGCTGCAAACTCCCACCACCACATCATTGATAAAGGTGATGAATAAAACTAGTTTTAGCACTGTTCCTGAGAGAACCATCTGCAGACTGATCCAGAAAAGTCATCTTTAAGAACAGCTATTTGCTTTCTGCCCTTTTATCATGTTTTACTCCATAAATGACCCTTTCCTCTAAACCCATGGCAACTTAGTTTCCATAATAACCTCTGATGTGGAACCTTAACAACAACTTTTTGGAAACTTCTCCTTACATCTCCAGGGAAATACTTTGTCCCTGTGCTTATTGACTTGATCACTGATACCCTCCAAGAGCTTGAGCAGGCTACCAAGACAGGACTTCCCTTTGAATAACCCATGTGCCTTTCCTAAAAGACCACATTCTCAATGATTTCACTCTTATTTTATAGACTATACTTAACAGTCTGTAGTTACTCCTGAAGACTTTTGAACCAGACTGTTGCACTAACAATGTCTAATCTCTATAAAGCTTACTGCCAGTGTTTTATTCATACCTGGGAAATGGGTAAATGACACAAGTTTCTCCAAGCTGTGGCTCTCACTGAAAATTGCTTTTATGTGCTAAGTAAATAAGTCAAAGGGAAGCCAGCAAGGGAAGTGGGTGTGACAAGTGATCACACCTACTTAATTTCATTGCTAGGCAAAGAAAACAGACCCAAAACAGACCTCAGGTACATTACAGCCTTACAGTTAAAATGCAATTAGCAGTATGATATGTATGAACTCATCATTCCAACCAGGTTTCTCACCTTGTATACACAGTCTCCCCGTATTAGTAGAAGAAACAGTCATTATTTTAGGTCCTAATTAAGTTGTGCTATTTGTTTTTCTTTTCCACTCCATTGTTTTCACTTCGCCCATCAATTTTTCTCTGCCTCCCATATCTCTTACAGTCTCCATTTTTTCCCACTGCAATGAAGTAGAAATGCTAAATTACAACATTTAATAAAATACTTCCTTCTATTACTAGAACACATCTACCCTCCCCATTCATTTGAAAACCAAGGTGCTGAGAAAAAAACTGGTCTATTAATTGAGAAAATATTATATTTTCCATGGAATTAAGAAAAACACCTAAGCAATATGGAAAAATACTTACAATTTTGAGTTGTTTACTATTTTGAGTTCTTACAAATGCCCCTAATTTAAGGTAAGGAACATATGATGTTCTAAATTTGCAAAGAAATAGAGCTAACATTGGACAAACATTCATGAACACATACTTACATAGGTTATAGTGAAGTACGTGAATCAATACTCTAATGACTTGGCCAAACTACCCTGGCTGGTGAAAATAATGATGTGGTATCCAGCCTGTCTTTTGAGGGTTCACTTCATGGTATTTATCAGTCTTGACATTTCACCCTCACCATGCAGTGGAAAGGTTATTAAGAGCACAGCACAAATAGCCTGTATTCCCGAGAGCATATTTTAATCAGAAAGAAAAACAGTAACTGCAGACTCTAATAAGAAAGGGGCTCTGTGTGAGGGAAATATCAGAAATCACACAGAAGAGTTTTGCTCCTGCCCACAGCCAGGCAGGCCTTCTGGTGCAAAAGGGAATGGGCCATCATGACCTGCCACCAGCTGGAGCTGCCCTCTGGAGCTACACATGGAGGCATGGAGCAGACGTGTCTCTTTCTCACTTAGCTCCCATCACCTGCCTTTCCTCTGCATTAAAAAAAAAAAAATAAATTAAATGATTGTTGCCTTTCAGATATGAGGAACCAATATCTATGGTACTCTTGGGATCCTATTCCTTTAAATTTCTTAGTAAATACTACTGGAAATGTACCTTCCCTTCCTGTTCCTCCTCTGATATACTTTTTAAATTTCTTGTTTATTTATTTTGCAAACCACAAATGGAAGGCTCAGCATCATTCCATACTAATCTATTGCTCTCAAGGAAAATTCAGCCAGTATGTGACCACCCATGTGACTCCTGCTGTGCTCAGGTGATACGGGTGAGTCGGAATCACATCCCAGCCACTCCTGACTCCTTCTGCAGCATCCACGCCCAGCTGCTGCCTCTGGCTGCCTGCACCTCACTCCTATGCGCCCAGAAGCCAGGCATCCACTTGAGATGGCAGCTGGAGTACAGGGCTCCCCTGCACACAGCACAAACCAACAGCCTCAGTCAGGACCAGGTTGCTGCTGGGAGCCCTCACCATACAAGCAAGCTGGCAAAAAGCAAGAGTGAGGCATCCTCAGCCTCTTCACTTAAACTGAATCTCAGTGTCCTGCTCTAGATCCACAGCAGCATGCAGAGATTTATTAACCCCTCTGTAAGTCATCACAGGAGAGCAAGAGGGAGGTGCAATGGGTAGTAGAGAAGCTCAGCCAAAACCTGTACAAACATTCAGAGCTTTTGAATGGTACATTAACAGCAACATCCCTTACTGATCTCTTCACTTGCATCAACTCCAGAGCCAATGACATGAACAAGGATGGAGAAGGGAAAGCACATAGGATGCATCACAACTCCTAACCTAAAGGATGGATCTCTCTCCATATTTGACATCTACTTCAGACTTTCCCAGCATAGTTGACTGAAAAGACAAGTTCTGCATGTGTGTAGTTTTGCCACTCTACTGCATTTGTTTCCAGTTGGGGGGGTGGGGGGGTTCCACATTTTGCAGCTGAGAAAGTTCCTTATTTATTGTTGTTTGAAACATTTCTAAGTGCACCCCATCATCAGGACACCTGAATGCATGGCACTAACTGCTCATGATGCAGCCTATATCGTCCTGCAAGTAGACAAACACTTCCTACTACTGAAATTCTCAACATATCTCTGCTGCATTCTCACAGCTCTGGACACCTTGAGGTATTTACCAACAGAGCTGACTGCCTCAAAAGCTGTGTGTTACCTAGCAGCAGTACAAAATCTATAAAAAAATGCCTGTGAAGTAGCAGTGTCACTCTCACTGCTTGACTAGAGATCACGATGAGATTGCTTTAGCCTAAGCCCAGTCAGTGTCCAGTAAAAATGACAAACGTCATAATAAATCAGCTTGAACTGCATTCCCCAGGTATTCAGTGACATTGTGATGAATTCTTCCATTCACATGCAATCTGCTCCTCTCTTTGCCAAAGTTTCTCCAACACACTTTCAATCCCAAAGTCATGGTCATCAATATTTGATTAATTTACTGGGGATAGTTACAATAACTTGGGGATATTATTTAGCTATAGAGCACCAGACATTAAAAATGAAACTCTCTCTATAGTTGCCATAGGTCTATCATTACTTTGGTGGAATATTCAGTACAGACTTAGGTTGTTCTCTATCTTTGCCTGATGTAGTTTTACATCAGCCCTAAAATAAGCCCTCCACATAACCCCACAATAATTACATCATGCATTGTTTGCGTTTGACTGAGGTGTAATAATTTAAACTTGAAAAAAGGCTGCACTTTTTAGCCTTTCAATGGTACCTTATAGCAAAATATTCTCTATCAGGATATTTTGTCCATGTACTATATAAAAAAATTTATAATGTGAATGTGTAGTATAAATATTTATACCACATTCACTTAACCTCGACCCATCATATATATTCAGCTTTCACTGACTCAGTTTTGGGGCAGAACTATAGCTTGCATGGTAACTTTTCAATAGCCCATGCATGTTACAGGATGGTTTTTCCTCCTTTTTCCTCTACACCCCACAGGGAAAGAACATAGAGCTCAAATCCAGAATTTATTATTCCAAAGCAATATTTATTTTTGAAAGCCTAATTTGTTGATAACCACACACTAATCTTTCCTACATGACAGACAAACAAAACAGCATCACTGATTTCAACACCACAAAGCATTATCCAAACTCTGTTGTAGATATTCCCAGGAGTTTTTGTATCTTCAGTAGGTTCTGATGGTATCTTTTGCTGCACTCTAGCTGATCTCCTTACATATTGATTACTGCACTCTGAAATCAGATAATGGTTAGCATGATTTTAATTATGGGGGTTTAAAACTAATTAGTTGCATATGAATTTCTTTGTTCTTGAGTCTTTATTAAACAAATGGATAGAGCTCATTTCCAGTTAGCCTTAGAGGATGAGTGTACTGCCTTCCCTACGTAGGCAGGAATGGAAGCTCTTGGACTACTCTTGTTTCTCAGGCTGCCCAGTCTTTGCCCTGCACATATAAATATCTCACTTACAATTGTCATGTGCCACATCTGCAGAGGGCTAGAGAAATTCCTTAGCAACATTTCAATTGCTTTAGTTTGTTGAAAAATATTTTTATTAGGTCAATGACAAAGATTACAAAAAAAAAAAAAAAAGAATTTTCTAAATAGCACTACACGGGTCACACATAGTTGCTTAACACATTGAATATAATCTAATGTTGTAAATATTCCTAGCATAAAGCTCCCACATACACAGTGTTTCATGCGAATAATTAGAAAATTCATCTAGGCCCCACAAAAAAAGTTTTCCAAGGCTTTTGTTAATTTTCATTTTAAAATATCCAATTAACACTTATTTCAGACTGTTCATTCTTCAATCTCTTTCCAAAAGCCATATGCACAAAAGGGGAACTCAAAATACCACAGTTATTCAATAATATACCTATGAAAATAGGTGTCTAGCTGAGTTTGAATATGGGATGGGTGCAAATGCACTCACAGAATAAACAATTTTCTCCTTAGGAATGACCTTGCAAAACTAACGTTGCTCCAAGCAGGAATAACTGCCTCATCATTATGGCTAGTTCAAAATTAAAAGTGTGTTTGACTTTCCACACCATGCAAGTCGTGGAAGGTAATAGACTCTATCTTGGTGACGAGCCAGGCAGCTCCATTCAAGGTCATCCAGGCAGGCAATGCTATTTTTGGTAGTGAAGCAAGGCCAAACCACAGCAATTTTCAAAGAATGGAGACCTTGTAAATTTGAGAGGTAAGGACTGGAAAGGAAAGCCAAGTTGCCCAGATTGTGGAGAAGAAAGGTGCACATGGTGCAGCTAAGTGGACTTTGAAGGGAGCCTGCTTCAGCTGCCAGTGACATAAAAATTTAAAAAAAGAAGGATGGATTATAAAAATGTAATAAACTGTTTAAGGATTTCTCCCTTTATCAGTTCTATTGACACTACTTTTCAAGGGAAGGCATCAAGCAGGATATATTGTAAAATATAACTTCAGCACACAGCAGGAGATGTGAAAAACTGGATTTTTTTCTTGGAGGGTGTGCAGCTGCAGGATTACTGCCTGTCACTGAGGGTTTGGGCTCTCCACCCTACAGCCTTTCCAAGTGCACCATCCATTAATTGTGGCTCTTTGTGGTGTCCTTGCAAGGCACAGTCAGGGTCATGAGGACGTTCTCCACCCTCCCAGGAGCTGGTTGTTGTGCAGCTGCTTACGGTCACCTTGCTGGGGTACAGTGGCATTGTGCCCTGCTGGGGAGCCCTGCCAGCCTCACTCACTCTCAACTCTTGCCCTTGCTGAAGCCTGGCAGACATAACATGTAAGAAAATATAGTAACTATTTTACATATGCTATGTATGGACCAAAGCCATAGAGACTTGGAAGAAAACAGGCTCAAAGGGCTGTTTCCATTCCCATCACAGGCATCCAATATTTTTACCATTATTCTTCTCAACCCTGGAGGACAAGAGCAGTGCGAGAGGAACACTACAGCACTATGGTCACAAGATGAAAGTGTATTCAGGATAGACAGGGAGGCTACTATCTGAAGCCTGAGGGTTTTGACTACAAAGCCAGTGCTAAGATTACGTTGATCAGATGTTTTTCTACATAGAGAAAAGAAGAGGATAATCAAGCAAATTAGCAGGGGGAGGAAGGAGAAAATGTCTGGAAAATGTGCAGTAAACCACAGAACTGATTATAAATCATATCTGTGTGTACATTTGTTAAGCCAGCTGTGTATAATATTTAAGATATGCTTCAGGGTTGTTTTGCACCAATAATTCTTTAAACATTACTCTGTTTTAACACTGAAAGTCTGTCCCTTCAGTGTATTGAAGCCCACCGTTTCGTTGACAAAACCATACTAAATAAATAATTCATTGCTTTGACACTTTTGGTTTAAGGAGAATGAAAACTGTATTCTGACATTAAAAGTTACAAAGATTTCCATTTTCCAGCTTTATAAATAACTGAACAGAGACACAGAAAGCAGTCATTTCTGCAATCACTTCTGCATGCACATCTCCAATTAGTGCTGCTGATGGTGTTACATGCATGCATGAAGACTGGGAAAAACATCTAATTCCTGTAGCCTGACTCAATCAGTTGGTTTTGTTTGTTCAGGTTTAATATTCTGGTGCCACACAGCCCTGAGATGATGTTTAACAGTCCCTGAAGAGAATGTCCCATCATTATGAGACCGGCACATTACAGTTATCAGTTGTCATCCAGAATCCAGCAAAAAGCATCTGCAGTAGGGTTTACCATGAAAAGTGCTCTCTTGGGCTGAGATAATTTTTGAGCTAGAGCATGGACTCCTGATCTTCACTTTTACCTTCAGCTTTATGCCCTTTTCACTAAATCCACCATGCTTAAAGCACTGCTGTAACCTGATTGTTTCTACTTGGCTTGTTAGCTTTCTAAGGCTGATTGACACCTTGCTTAGCTTGTATCACTTTCATTGACAGCACAGGTTTCCATCAGAGACTCCTGTTCCCAAGTTGGACTTCCAAAGAAAGCAACCTGGCTTTCACCTGACTTACCTTCTCTGTGAAAAGGCAAAACAGTCACTGACATCATTCCAAGAATAGGGAAATTGAGAAGACAGCAAATTCAATCTTTTTTTCGTACTGAATTATATCCTTTTCCAAGTGAAGCTGTTGATGCCCATCCTGATCCTCCTCCATGGTGGGCAGATCTGCAAGACAGATACATACAAACATCTAGATATCTACATTGATACAAAGTGACTTAGCTATAGATACAAATATCTAGGTATCTAGATATCTATATTTGTCTACCTACTCTATCTAGACACAGATAGATACTGGTATAGCTATCCAGATATCCTATCTCCTGGTAGATATATACACAAAGCTCTAGCTGCTAGCCAGCTTTATGTAGCTGTCTGTATCTATTTATCTATCCAGATAAAGGTATCAGATATAGATAATATTTAGATCTATCTATAGATATCTAGAGCTGTATGAACATCTATTTAGATCTATAAATATGTCTATCATAAATAAATCTAAATATATCTACAGATAGATGTCTAGACAGATCTAGACAGCTAGATATAGATAATTTCTATGCATGTCTATCCCTTCCAGACCAGGTGAGTGTAGATCCTGGGAATTGGACCAGGAATTTAGTTCAAATATTTGCTAGTTGCTCCAATAATTTTAGTCCAGCAAAGGAAAGTGACATTCTCTCCAAACTAGCAATATGGACAGAAGAAACAATATTGCTAACTACCCATCATTTGATAAAGCTGTACTGCTGAAACAGCAGGATTTTTTAAAAAGCCTCTCTGATTCTTCATTTTCTTGGAGACATTTAATTTAGATTACTGTTAAAGTGAATTAAATTAGTATTAACCTCGTCTGTGAAAATGATGCCTCAGAAAGGTAAATGTATTTCTCTTAGCATGCATGAAAATAAAAGGGTAAATTGATATGTGTAAACTGCAGTGCAGATGGAGCCTTTCTAATGAGTAATTATCAATGGGTAACTCTATAGATTGTTTGTAGATTGTCAAGTGGGATCATACTGGATGAATTCAGAGAGATCAGTGCTCAGAGAACACTGATCTCTCTGAATGTTATATGATAACATTCCAATTCTAAATTATACCTGGGAAGAAAAAATGTTTGGAAGGTCCCCATCTTGTTAGGCAGACACATGAATGAGCAAAACTGATGAGCTGACATGCAGAGTATCAGACTGTCTTTGCATAACCTGGGTAAACTCTATTACCAGCTATATCTAGTCTAAATTATTAACCAAGCAGAAAGAAATGAGACAGAAAAACATTACATAAAATCCCACAGTTCAGTGGTAGCTATTAAACTGAGGTTAGCTCCCGAGGTTCCTACTACTTTTTAGTAAATGGAGGGAAAAGAAATGTCTCATATTATTCTTGTTTGCCTAATTTTGCTGATGATTGTGATTTTATAGGGGTTGAAAATTGTGTATTAGTCTCCTGAGTCTCTCTGTTACAGCTGGGGTTAAGATGTACCATACTGAATCATCATCTGAGTTGATTTTTCATGAGTACTGTCTGAACACCTGGCTTTTGATGTTCAAAAGAATTCAAAAGAAAGTCTTTCTTTAGTGAACATGAGGGATCTTCTGCCTCTCACATATTTGTTTACTACCTCCAGCTCTGTTCTATAATTGTTCCTAACTAGAACAATTTATCTATCTATGGTAAAATTTCTATCACTGTGCCTCAGTCCTAAAGAAACAGATGAGAAAATCTGTAATACTGTGGGTTACATGATTACCTAAATGTTCAGTGTGTTCTTACAAGAGGGAAAGGGCAAGCACTTACTTAGCTTATTCCTAATTCAAAGCCTGTTTGAGTCTATAACTGGGATCTAGCTAACAGATAAGTCTCACTGCACAGAAGGTCCATTTTAGCCATTAGGAACCATGACATGGTAGTTAAAGTGACATTTTCCTAGAATATCAATGACTATCCTTACGTGCTCAACCACCTTTCTAACTCTTTTAGGCCTGCTGATGACCATTTTGCAAATTCTGGTTCTCTTCAGGTGTGATGGCCTGGTAGAAGATAGATCAAGGCATGTTTGTCACAAATACAATTTCTGTTAATCATGCCAGGTTATATGCAGATATCACAGCTGAACAACTCACATACTATGTTTCAATGACATATTGTAGAGTATATATATAACATTTCTGAAAATGCCTTAGATTTCTGGAGTGCAAAAGCAAATCAAGAATATAAAACAAAAATAGAAAATCCAAGAAGTTTGGGTCACTCATCTCCCACAAAATTATATGAGCATTATTTTTATTGCAAAGAAAGGCTTTTATCCATGTCTTTGAGGCACTATTCAGTTTCCATCACAGACCCTGTTGCTTCTTTGTATTTTGAAAGCATAACTTTGTGTTCCTCTTGTTTCAGAAAAGCAGCCCTCACTGACACTTCTACTATGCTGGTGGAGATAAAACCAGTGCCTTGTACCATATTGTTTTCAGCTATTCTCATAGCATAAAACAGTATTACATACCAATCAGTTTCATCTGAGTTATCAACAAGTCTGGCATGGTAAGTCTGATTTTTCTAAAAATGCAGTAAACTATCTGTTTTACTAGAATAGTGAGATTTGTATAAAAATTGTACAAATCACAACAACAAAATAATGGATTTATAATTTAATTTCTCCTGAGAAGGCTTTGTCCCTGCTTTTATAGTGCAGAAGGATAGTTGTTTCCAATATCTGTTTTTCACCAGCTCAGAAGAGCTGCTTTCAATTTGCTTCCTTCCCTCCTTATCAGCCCTGCGCTGTTTTTCTCTGGATGTTCGATCTGGCTTTCTAAACTAGATCGGCTCCAATCTTCTCTGGCTGCTTGCTAGACAGGGATAAAAGTCCTACAGTGTAAAAAAAGGCATAAAGCAAAAGAGAAGAGCATAGAGTTTCTGATGTCCCACTCTTCCAATACAGATCACACTGCAGCACAGCACGTGACATCCAGAGTTGTAGGTGTGTGATCATATCTCATAAAACACTTTACAAACTGCATTGGACTATGCTAGTCCCTTGCAAACACACGCTCTTAAAAATCATTGGGACACACCACAAAATTTCCTGGTTGCATTGAATCAGTGTTTGAAAATAGCTGCCTTGTGTGAACAGACCCCCTTTCAAAAGAAAGTTGATGCATATTTGCTTTTAAAGCAGAGCAGAATAACAACAGATACTACCAACAGATGCTATAGATGTGACAGTCATTCAGTTCTCTAGTAAAGCTGTCAGAATGGAGGGGCAGTGGAGTTTGACCGAAGTATGTGAACTCTCTCATCTCCACTTCAGTTACCTATTTTCATAAGCTGTTTTCCAATCAGTAGTTAAAATGCTGGTTCCTTAAAATGCCATTAGGAAAGAAACTTTAGCCTTTCTATCCTCCCTGCAACAAAAACTTTTCTGTAAAGTCCCTCATTTTTAAGCTATGGATTCAATCTATCAAGAGCACATTTTGTCTTTGGCTAGCTGCTGAAAAAAATTCTAAATACAGGAGAGTAATATTTTGTAGTTTTATGACTGCATTGTTTTATCCGTGTTTCACTTCATCTTTTTGGGATGCATCCATTTCTTTTGTTGCCATTGGACCTCGCATCCTCCATTGTTTATCAGAAAAACTAGATCAAACAATAATTCAGATATGCTGGAGTTTTTATAGCTCATTCAATGGGTACCCAAAGAGTCTTGGAAATTGAACAAGTTCATATTTTGCCTTTTCCTTTCCCACCGAGACACGTGCAAATCGCCTGGCAAATTCTCAGTGCTGCACTGAACTGCCATTTGGCAGAAAGGAGGTTGATAGCTGACCACAATTTCCCTTTCTCTGTGTGCCAGTGAGAGCAGGAGAGCTCAGGCACTGCCCAGTTTCTCCAGACGACCAAAAGGAACTGATTTTTACATTTTGGGGAACCAAGTTCAGCCTGCCTTGTGAAGAACAGTACTGTGCTTAAGGGTGTCTGAATATGAAATTAAAGGAGACTATAAAGAGGATGGCACAAGGATCTGACCAAGATACATGCCATCTGACCCTCTGGAGAGAGAAAGAAAGAGAAAGTCTTAGTTTTCCAGCTGGTGATAGAAGCTGAGTTACAAAGTCCTGCATGGAGGAGCCACAGTACCTCCACTGCACTCAAAGCAGAGTGCTTCACCAGCTCTAGCACCAAGGTGCTACCACGCTCTACCTCATGACAACACAAGCAACCTGACTTACATCACTCTATACACACGTTGTGGGCATGGACTCCTGGAATACAGACCCAGCATCTACCATAAGCTCTTCAAATAAGTCTCTGGGTATTTGTGCCAAGGAACACACCACTAAACTTCTGCTGTCACAATATTTCTGGTCTACTTCTGCATGATCTAACACAAACATACTCAGTCCAGATTACTACTACTGGTGGAAAGTTTCCAATCTGGGAATAAGAGACTGACTTTACTGAAGGGTTAAAAGAAGATCACTCTGTTTCTTTGTAGTCCTCTGCATCGTATCAGAATGGAAACTTCTTCAAGGCCATCTACTTTCTTTTTTCTTTTTTTTTTTTTAAATTAAAGTAGGTATCAGATCTGAAACATTGAGGCAGAATTGTCAGTTTAAGATTTGCATAAAGCAGATCTCTGGCAAGGCTGCACATCTCTTCAGCAAGACTTCTCTTGGGAAACAGAATTCTAGAAAACTGTCTTGAAACCTGAGTTATGTAAAATAAAGAAAGATTACTGTCAAATAACTGGTTCATGGAAAACATCAATCATATCCAAGGTGATCTGTAATGTGCTGTGTGCTGATTAAAATAAAACAGTAAGTCTGAACTACTCAATGCTCATTTTATCGTCTATGTCTCAAATACATCACTGGTTAAATATGCATGGTGACTCTGAGATGGTTAGATACATAGGACCTGTGTCTTACCTCTCTGAAACAAAGCCATGGCACTTCACTTCCAGCACACTGGAAAACAATTCATTCATCAGTGCCATTGGGGCTATCTGCCTGACTTTTTCTTTCTAGGGAAAGCAGAGGATTTTGCCATGACCTACTTGCCTGCTCACTGCTGCTGCATAGCATTGCTCTTCTCCTCTGGTTGGGATGATCTGCTCAGCACATAATAACCAGCACACAAGGCACATGAGAACAGAAGCCAGATCAAGATGAAAAAATTGGCTGGATGGCCTAGTCCAGAGGGTAGTGGTGAACGGAGTTAAATCCGGTTGGTGGCCAATCACAACCAGAGCTTCCCAGGGTGCAGTTTTGGAGCCAGTCTCGTTTAATGTCTTCAGCAATGACCTGGATGAAGGGATCAGCTGCACTCGCAGTAAGGTTGCAGATGACATCAAATTGAGTGGGAGTGCTGATCTGCCCAAGGGTCGAGAGGCTCTGCAGAGGGATCTGGGCAGGTTGGATCAATGGGCTGAGGTCAGCTGTAGGAGGTTTAACAAGGGCAAGGGCTGGGGCCTGCACTTCAGTCACAGCAACCCCAGGCAATGCTCCAGGCTCGTGGAGGAGTGGCTGGAAACTGCCTGGCAGAAAAGAAGCTGGGGGTGTTGTTGGAGAGCTGGCTGAACATGAGCCAACAGTGTGCCCAGGTGGACAAGAAGGCCAAAAGAATCCTGGCTTGGATCAAAAATAGTGTGGCCAGCAGGAGTCGGGAAGTGATCGTGCCCCTGGACTCAGCACTGGTGAGGCCACAGCTTGAGTACTGGGTTCGGTTTTGGGCACCACAGTACAAGAAGGACATTGAAGTGCTGCAGTGAGTCCAGAGAAGGGCAACGAAGCTGGTGAAGGGTCTGGGGAACATGGCTTGTGAGGAGTAGCTGAGGGAACTGGGTTTGTTTAGCCCAAAGAAGAGGAGACTCAGGGGAGACCTTATTGCTCTCAACAACTCCCTGAATGGAGGGTGTAGTGAGGTGGGTGTTGGTCTCTTCTTCCAGGTAACTAGTGATAGGACAAGAGGAAATGGTGTCTAGTTGTGCCAAGGGAGGTTTAGATTTCATATCAAAAAGCATTTCTTTACTGAAAGAGTGGTGAGACATTGGACCAGGTTGCCCAGGGAGGAGGTGGAGTCACCGTCTCTGGAGGTGTCCAAAAAATGTGTAGATGTGGCACTTCAGGACCTGGTTTAGTGGTCATGGCAGTGTTGGGTTGATGGTTGAACTTGATGATCTTAGACGTCTTTTCCAACCTTAATGATTCTGTGATTTTAAGATGTAATAGAAAATCTGTACCAGCAATAAAAAATAAATTCACAACTTTATCTCATCTAGGGGAAAAAAAAAAATAAAAAAAAATAAAAAAGGAGATTGCAGGAGTCAGAATGGAGCAGTTTACCTTTGCCACAGTTTGATGGCACATATATTCTGGTAATTTTATTTTTCCCTTTTCTCAAGAGAGAGGATGCTAGGTCACAGAATCACAATCAAGGGTTGAAAAACTGGAAAACTACAATGTAGTTGTACTTTTTCCATTTCCTTACTCTTCTGGGGACTTGCAAAAAGTGCTCCATTTCAGGTACATTTCTGAAAAGAACCTAAGAATATAATAGGGACAACAGGATCAGCAGGTAGAAGTAAAAATGAAGGGAAAGGAAAGAGATGTGGGTTAGAAAATGCATGTTAGGTAAGTATGCACTCCTCACTTGGGTGTGTGTCCAGGGAGCTTTCTGCTGTGCTGTTGTTTTGATAAGCAAAACACAGAGTAGGTTTGGGTTAAAAAATAAAGCCAAATTAGCCAAAGGAAAGTGTCAGGTCCAACATTTGTTAAACTTGGCCTAAAAGTGAACATCACTTGAGGAATGAACCTCTTACGGTTTTCATTAGATCAACATGTACATGAGCTGATATGGAAGCACTTACCCCGAGTCCTAGAATGCAATGTAAATCCAGCAGTCCCCAGAGGAGGAGTGCAGAATGCAGCCTGACCAGCAAGAGCTTCCCCAGAACGGCCTCATTTGCCATTCCTTCTCATTATAAAAATATATCAACTGCCTCCTAAAAGAATAATGAACAATTGGCCTCTGGTATAACAAGGAACACCAAATCACACACATGCTCAGCTCTCCAGGCTATATGCATTTTTCCCAGAAGCAGAAACTCGAGATTAGAGCAAATCTAAATTTTGCTCTCCCCTTACCCCATAACGAGAATGCCTCTATTTAAATCTTTTCACCCTTTTCCCAAGAGATTTCACAATACTAACTAGCATTATGCTAAATCAGATGACCCAGAATGAGGTGATCATGCAATACATTTCTCACCCAGGTCATCATGACAGAATTGGGTTGAACATTACCAGATAATTTGGTTTTCACAAGAAAATTGTGCAAGATCCTGGTGCTGGTGCTGGACATAGATCCTGTATCCAGCAACATATAGGTGCTAATAGAAGCCAGGGGCCTTTTATTTTATAAAATGGTAATATGCAACTTGTGGCTAAATGTGCTTACTTACCTTTAGCTTTCTACATGTACAGAAAGTATTGTCCTCACACATGCCATCTGCAAGCATCCATCTTTCCTGTTCTCACTGAAGAAACTTCACCATGGTGAACTGCTGAACATGGATAGATCCCAGTATGACACCAGTGGTGGAAAGTGCTCAGCACTCCACAGAACACAGGGAAAAGGATAAAAACTTTAGGAGAAAGCTCCTCTGCTAACCTACAACTTCGAAACCCTACCTTTCTATTCAACTCCCATGGAACCAAAAATACTTCAGAAAATTTCTTCACAGCAGAAATGAGTCTCACATGGGACCCACCCCACACATACACATTCAAAGTGACACCCTGGAGAATTAATGACATCCCCACAAGAGACCATTCACTCACCCACCCATGCTCCCTGTGCCAATCCCAGCAACCATGACTGGCACAGTAATAAAGCTGCTTTTGGGATGGCAGGAGGAAGGAATTAAAGAGACTTTTACTTTGGCCAGAGTTGTGTTTTCACAGCCAGGATGTAGAATACAGAATTATCCAGTATCAACATGATATGGCAACATCAGGAGAGTAGCCGAGACCCTAATCAGAGGCTGAGCCAAGAGCCTTAAGCTGTCTCAAACTTAGACACTAGTTGGGCTGAAACTTTGTGTCAAAACAGGTAATGCTGGTTTTGAATAAACAAATTCTTTCTTAAAACACAGAAGTCATCAAATAAATTCTCATAAAATGGGAAGATCACCACGTCTTGCCACAGTGCCCAGACAACTGGCTATTTCTAGCTTTTGTATGTATGAACAATATTTGTATATGCCAGGATTTGGATATGAAACTGTAGGAACTCCCTTTGGAAACTTAGCTGGCTGTTAACCCAAGTGTGAATGTGTATTTTCAGGCTTTTTAGACAACGTAAATGTTTCTTTTGTGTTTTTGAGGACATTGGGTATTGTTTGCATGATTTTACATCAGCTTAGCATTTTCAAAACCAGAATCCAATCAAAATGAAGTCCTGAATGTAAGTTAATTCTAAATACAAAAGGATATGAACACAACTAGGGAAAAAATCCCAGGCTGTGGGACGTAATTTTTCTGCGATCTGAGCCTCTTTTACTAAATTGTTCTTCAGCAACATGAAGTTCATTTTTCTTTTGTTTGCACAGACGCTTCTTTATTATTTCTTGTGCAATGTGTCGTTAAATTATGCACTTCTGATTCAGCAAGTCTCTCTGTTGAACTCTAGGTGCAATATTCCCATCCAGTGACTCACTTTTATCTTCTTTAATATTGATGGAGGTAAAACTAGAGAGGGAAAGCTTTCTTAGCTCCAGTGTTAATATTTAGCACAGAATCCACTTGGTAGTAGCATGGCTTTAGCCTGGGCTGCCAAGCAAGCAATAAACCCCTTAAATGGATCTGGGACCACTGGGGCCAGCACTGTGAAGAATTCATGAAGCAGGGCCTGCAAAGGCTCCTACTGTGATATTACTTTCAATGCCTGGAGCTTTCTATCTGCATCCAACCAAGCCTCTTTTGTAATCCTTGACATTGATCCGTCCTCAAGAGCATGGCTGAGGGCAAAGAGTTTGAGCTGGAGGTCAAAGCCAGAGCTGAAAGTCATTGCCATCCCTTCTCAGGTGGCTGGGTTGGTGGTTACTGGCCATTTGACTCAGCAGAGGGGCCCACTGCCAGTTGGTTTGGGAAGCAGAGCTGTTCTCTTTGTCGTTCACACCCAGCAAAGGAAGGAAAGGAGGGACAGGCAGAGAGATGACATGAAAAGCAAAATAACAACGAGGCCTCACAAAGCTCTGATAATAAGAGACTAAGAGCACTCTCTGATACAGAAATGGGTTCTGCCAATATATTCAGCACATAATGATAAAATCCATTTCTTTCCCCATTTCCTACCTCCTTTTATTTATTTTTTTTTTTCTTACAGGACTTGCCAGGACCCCTCACTGTGCTTCATTTCCATTACTCTTTCCAGTCTAGTTGCTTTAGTACCAAGAAGATTTCTTTACCTTTTTTTTTTTCCCTTTTTTTGGTAATACAGTCTGGGGTATTTTTATTCCTTCATGCTTGATAGTAATTTTTTGCAGTCTCCTCTGGCTTCTGTGTCTATTTACAATGATTAGCAGTTTGCAAGAAGTAATGAGTTTCTATCTTTTCCTTCTTTCTCTCTCTCTTTCCTTCTCTGCTCCTTTTTCTGGCACAGTCTTTCACTTATTCAAAATAAACAGACAACTGCATAATTAAGAACCTTAATGCCAACAAGAAAATATAATTGAGCCTTCTAAATACTAAGGAAAGAGAGAGAGAGCTTGGTAAGTATTGCTGCATTTTCTTTCAAGTCATGGGGTTGGGATTTTTTTTGTTTTCTCCCCCACTTAAATTCTGTTTAGGAACAAAAGATTTTTGTGTGTGCTAGAAAGAGGAGATGAGTGATTTTAGAATTGCATTTTCTCTTTGCTAGAGCCTGGCACTTTACTGAAAATAAAAAAGGTTTCTATATTACAAACAAAAGCATCTGTTTAAATAAAAAGACACTCAAGAAAGAAGTAATAAAAAATTATTATTATTATTTTTTCAAAGCAGGACTGAAATATCCAGGGGTCAGTAGAAAATGGCTAGCACTCATTTAAAGGTGTCCCTTTCATTCTTCTGAAGCTCCCATTTAAGCTGTGGATAAAAACCCACATTAAACAATTTGTCTCACATGAAATATCCTGACTCTTTCAAAAAACTGCAGAGGCTTTTTAGATAGATCCATTTCCATGAAGCCTATTTAACGACAGTTGTTGGCCATATGCAAAGCCACAGTCATTACCATGATTTTTATTCTGCCAGTGCTCCGAGGCAGTAGCCAGGACTGTCTCCCCTGTGCTGGACGGGTGGCAGGGAGCAGGCTGGGGGGCTGAGCAGGAGGGCAGCAAGGGGCACAGGCAGCACAGCCTCTTGTTTATGGGTGCTGAGTGTCAGGGTTGTCACCTCTCCCACCTGACCCTGGCTGCTAAGAAGACAAGGTTCCTGTTGACACTTGCTTCTGGTAGGAGCAGCACATCTCACATGCCAAAACATCAACTCATGTCCTGAGGACAGGCCTTCAAAGCCAAGTCAGTGACATATCCCAGGGCTGTGTCCTTCCAGCACCTAGAAGGACACTGTGGGGTTACCTTCTCCAGCAGCTGTGCTGGTGGAGACATTCCAGAGCTGTGAACAGAAACATACAGGGCTCAGTGCAATGCCAGTCCTGTTGCCCATTATAAAATGGTGACAAAAGTTGTGACAATCTCACCCAAGGTGTCCTGAACTGGCAATCCGCTGTTCTCATGGCTGTAATGAACCTTGTGAACATCTTCAAGGTATCTGCTGGCCACATTCACATCTCTTCATTTCTCTTACGTTACTGGACAAAACTTGCATTATTCTTCATATATTATGAACAATTCTTTTTGGAATTTTTTGGAGGGTAGAACACAAGAATAGACAGAAGAAAAAAAAAATAAAAAAAAAAAAAAACGTGGAGGTTGATTTTTCTCATTTAAATTCTGCCTCAATTTGACCTGAGAGGGAGTAGGAGCCTCATCTTTGGAGGTGAGTTCTGAGAAGCCATTCTCAGACATCTCCTCAGCCTTGGAAATACCTGGGTGAAATTGATTTCTCCACTTTGCCTGCTAAGCTCCCTGTGCACCTGAGCAGACTCCTGAATACTGCTTCAGAGCCCAGAGTAGCCTGGTGCATTTGGAGTTCTCATTAATTCACTCAGACATTTCAATCCAAAAACTCATCATGATGGCATACTTCTGCTATTCCCAACCTTTGCAAAATAATTTCTTAAGTACAGCATTCACATAGGAAACCGGAAACTATTTTGAGGCTCCTCTCAGCCTATGAGGACTTGATGTGATTGCCAGGAGGCAACCAAAACTGAGCTGGGATCAGACTGCTTCCATTTCTTGTGGTACCTCATCTTCATGGGGCAAGGGAGAGAGACAGATTACAAAAAGCAGAGCCTGACTCCGTGGTCTGGCCCACAGTAGAGCCTCTTTGAGAGGATATCTAGTTTCTGGTCCCAGATGAAAAATTTGCTTATGCATTTTTGCATTGGAGAGTCACTGAAAAAAGTACCAAATAGCTAAGGAATGAACAGCAAGGCTCAGAGTCCCAGTCATCCCACTTCCACTTAGGTGCAGAGACCCAAGAAAAATGAGCTTTGTTTTGGGGGAAAAAAAAAAAAATATTTTTTCTCAATAACACTGTTTCCTCAAAATTAACTTTCAGTAAGCTGTACTGATTTCACATTGTATCTGACATAGCAGTCTCTGCCTTTTTCTTTTTAAGAAATGGTTTTTGAAAAGATTCTATGATCCTTTTGGAAAAGCTTACATAGCTGCTTTACTTTTCACCTAAAGACTCGCCAAGGACAACTACAGAAGGTCCTCTGTCCTGCTGCTCCTCAAAAAGCCAGAGTGAACCAGAAGATGTGTTGAAGTCCTGTATGAAAACTGTGCTTGGTGGTGGCCCATAGTGACGTTCACAGGTTAGCCCAGCTCCAAGGCGGGTGCCAAAAGGCAGCCCTGGTTCAGCCAGCCTATTTTAGGAACAAATGTTTAGCTTTCTGGACACAAGTCATGCTCTAGCCTGAGGGCCAGGGAACAACACTGATCTATTTTATTTATTAGTGAAAACGTATCCAGGAAGACTCTTGGCCTAAGAATACATAGTCAGCTTCAGCGTACTTCATCAATTATTATTATTACCTGCCTCTTGTCTTATTAGAAGACCAGCTCTGATGGGATTTTTCACAATAGCAAAGTCCATGGAATTTGATCCAACGGGGACTTTAACACGGGAGCTCCTGTACAAGCTGCTTTTGCTTTAGAAAGCATACGACCAGTGCAGCTCTAGTACTGCTTTCTCCACTCTTTATTTCTCCTTCAGTTCAATCTCGTCCTCTACATTTTCCAGTTGTCATACTGAAGTATTTTGGCAGAACTCACATGCCCATCAAGTTTTGGCCTGGCTCGTGTCACTTCACCACACTTTCACCACACTTACACGCCAGTATACGCTGGAGTGTTATAATAACAGAAACTTAACACACTGTAAATAAACCCTATTGTTTTTACCCATGTGCAAGCCTATTATCATTAGCCTTAACTTCACAGAGAGTGAACGTGTTCTGACTTATACAGCATGATTTTTCCATTCTCCCGCTGATTTCTCTCAATGTTTTTTTTTTTAAGCTCTTTGCAGCTGAATATAGGCCAAACTTGGGTAGTTCAGCTGCTCCCACAGAAACCATTTACTCAGTCCCAACTGTGAGCCCAGCTCGTCAAACTCGACAAGAAATGGGAAATGAAAGTGATCCTATCGTTTTTCGGTCAAAGCCCCAGATGGAAAGGAGACCAATTTTCCTTTGTCACACTGCTGCTCGGGGACACAACTCCTTCTGCAGGGAGCCAGCCTGGTGCCCGCGCCCGCTGAGTCCAGGGCCGGCAGGCAGAGCCTTAGGAAGGAGCCAGTGCCAGAAGGAAGACTCAAGGATTGTGTCTTGGCTGAAAGAAAGGGGTCACTTGGATGGCCTGATCTGTTCTCCCACCTTTGGCTGGAGAGTGATCAGATGAAAGACTAAATTAGGCAGCATGACTAACTCATTTGTCCAAATAGCTGATTCGTTAACTGCCACAATCCCAGGCTTTTTATTTTTATTTTTTTTTACTTTTTTTGGTAGTGTTACACCTTTGCTTTAGATTTGTACCATGCTACACTGTAATCTAACGATTAAACCTCTATTTGTCCAGAATTTTCTCTCTATTTTGATATTACGAAGGATGATAAAATAATTTCTTTTAGTTTCTTCTTATTTTCTTGTATGAAGGCAACAGGTTAAATTTCATTAGGTATACCATGAGGAATTAGGCTATCTATCTTCCTGCATTATTTTCCACTGGATGACTACGGAATGGTATACAAAATACTCCTATTCTGGATTTCACTAAATTGAGCTAGAATTAAATAAGTTTATTTCACCTCTTGGTATTCCCTGCTTTGGTTTCTAAGGGTTGAATTAGCATTTGTACCTCAAGCATCCTACATGGTCATCCTGTCTAATTGGTTCTTTTTTAGGACCTTCTGAGAGGCATTGTTTTCAGAGGTATTAATTAACTTCAAATTTGGCAATTCATAAATAATGCTAGCAGTGATGGGATGAATTTATTTTCTGGAGTGAACTGGAGTAGCTATGAACTAAGATTTTCACAGTGTCTGGTTTTGTATTACCAACATGATATAATATTTTAAAAAGTTCATTTTGCAAAATGCTAAGTGCTCCAATATCATTGCACATGAACACCTGAAAAAGGAGAATAAATATTACTGTCATTTAAATAACCCAGTTAGGAGCTTAGCACCTTGGAGAAAAAAAAAAAAAAAGGAAAAAAGACATTTTCTTTTGAAGTCTTTCCTGTCAAGCATGAGTAAAACAAGAGGTCTGCATTCAGACTCTGGCTCATGGGTATTCATTAAAACAAATAAACAATGAAATGGTAAAGAAAGTATTATACAGCTTAAAGTCTGGTCTGGTATCGGATGAATAATAAATACATTAGTGTTGGCTGAGCAATGGTGAAATGCATTTCTGCATACCAGGAGATAATGAGCTCACTCAAGGAGCCTTGTATATGTAAAAGACTTTTGAAGAAACACATCACAATATAATTGAGAATTTGTTATTGCTAATCCTAAGGCTTTGAATTTAGATCCACCAGCTTTCTTCTTCCTCTGGACTGTCCCAGCACACCCTGTAGTCCAAGAAATGCATATAAGTGAGCCCAATACAGGTGAAAGAAAGAAATACAGAAAACAGTTCCTGGAGAGAGATACTAGAGTCAGCTAAAGTAATCATTCTGTTGCCTTGCTACAAAACAACGTGTTTAGGACTGGTGAGATATTTTAGTAACAATTACCCTTTTTTTTTAATTTTATTTTTAGGGTTTTTTTTTCAATGCTAAACCCTAGCCAACATATTTTAAACCTTACGGATGCCAAGTGACAAAATGTCTTCAGTCTTTTAACACACACTCTTCATAATCATAACAACATTTTTGTATTATTATAGGCAGTATTGGCAGTGCGTGTAATTGTGCATGGAATAAATAGCTCACATTAGCAGTTTGCCTTAAAAGTCATATGATGGTAGCAGCCAGCTTAATTAAGCGCTTCTTTCTGGGAAAACAGTAATAATAGTAATGAATGAACCTGCTGCTGACCTGCCACAGTGAGAAGCCATTCAGAACATTTCTGAGTTTGAAACTAGGGAACACCTACAGCTGCCTGGATCGTAACTACTCTGTAACCCTGCCATTGGGAAGGGCAGCCAATATCCCAAACATTCATCTCAGTTTGATAAATGTTCCTTTCTTCCTTTTCTAGCCACTATACATGATGTTTGGGTTTGGGCCTTTTTTTTTTCCTGCAGAAGGAAGCCTCAGCCAATGTATATGTCCCAAGATCTTCCACTGTTTTCCACTGTTGGGAACAATGCTTCAACAACAAAATGTTTCAACCAGATGAGGTGTGTATGATTAGGAGTCTGAAGTCTTCCACAAAAAAAACCTATTTAAGAATAGTTTAGATATTTTGGTGAGTTCACCAGAAGCAAGAAGCATCCACTAGGTTTTACAAAACTAAATGTATCTATTCAGGCCACAACAAACTCAACCATATCTGGGTACAGAGACGTAGATACTTTCTGCAAGAGAACTGTCTCCAACTTTACAAAAATTACTTTTCTATTAAAAAACTAAACAAAGAAGCTTTCCATTGGAAAATCCCCAACTAGCTCCAGCATTGACAGATTGTGACTTCTGAGAAAAAGCCAAAAACAAACACAAAGACATAGGGCCTGGAAAACTTTCCTTGCAAGGAAAAATTGAAAAAAAGCTGAGGGCAAACATTTGACAAAGATGTAAAGACAAATAGATGTTTAAACATATTTGAACCACATAAACATCAAGCATGGAGAAAATTTCCATAGTTAGACACATGCTGTCATGGAATGCATAAAGGAGATTTATAATCATGGGGTGGCCTAAGAAGAAAGCAAGTCAGAGAGGCAGAGTAGATTTTTATAAGTAACACCTATTTTACTAATAGTAGTAGAAAAATGGAATAAGGTAAAAAGTGCACTCACTGCCTTAGTGTTTGAGACTTAGAGAGGGAAGTAGAAAACAAACTAAACAAACAGCAATACTAAAGAATATAGCTTACATTATACTGGAAATATACAAAAACTGTTGCATTCTTCAAATAATGTCCTAAAGACTTTAGACACAGAAAGACAATCAATAGCTAAAACCAGCAACAGTAAACAAGAAAAGGAATGGAGAAGAAAGAAACCTTTTGTAGTATGACCAGTCACCTTCAGCAGCTTGAACTCTTCCAAAAAGCACAGTCAGAAAGAAAATGTACAGCGAAGAGCAGAGACGTGAAGGGAAACCTTTCTTTTCCCTTCGTTTTCTCCTCATTAATTAGTAGGAGGATGCATCTCAACCAAGCCAAGCAAGGGAGGAATGAAGAGACAAGAAAAAGTATCTCACAATCAGTCTCTGAGCTGATGACTGGCTATGGAAGACTCTATTTCCAAGGGATAAAAAAGAATTTTACATTTAGCAATATTAACAATATAATTAAGAATCCCAGCAATCAGAATTAAGATACTTTTTTTCTTCCTGACAGGGTCAAAAGTTTCAGAAAGTTGATTGTGCAAAGCTTGCCTGAAAACTTAAGTGGAAAAATTCTAGAAACCACAAATAATGATGAACCATAAAGTGCAGGATTAATACCACTAGATGCTTTAAGCCCAGATGGCCAGAAGCCAAATTTTGACTGAATTTAGAAAAAGTCACTGGCTAAAGAAAAGTTTTTAAAATGTACATAAAACCATAAAGGATCTCAAAGGGTCAAAGTCTCAAAATCAGGAACCAGAAGTTAGAATATTTTCAGTAGTACAGAGAGAACATTTCTATGACTTGCTTCAGAATCCTTGGTGCCTGTAACTTAGCAAGCAAATAAGGAATCCAACAGGAGGTAAATAGGAAGATGGAGCAAGGGATACTGAGATTCAGCTGAGTCTTCTGTAGGGTTACTGAGCTATGTTGGGTGCTTTGCTGCTGATCTGATGTAGTCACAAAGCTCCCCCATAACCATGCCATGGAGATAAAACAGAAAAAATAAACATTTCCATGTACTTATCATGTTAGCTTTGCTTCAGATTAGGTCTCTGAGTGTTATTGTTACAAGGCCAGAGCACAATACACACACAATCTATACATAATCTCGCTGAATGGAGTTAAGAAAAAACAGATCTGGATTTCACTTTTGCCAGTCTTGAAAGAACTTCAAAAGTTTAAAAAGCAAAATAAAACCAACTAAACCCTCTTCACCTCCACCTCCACCCCAAGGAGCTGTGAAAAGCAGAGGATTCTTGGGGAATTACAGTGATAATCTACCCTGCTCCATTTCAGGGGTCCTTATCCAAGCCCTGGAGCCAGCAGCACAGACAGTGCCTTGTTCTCAGCAGCAGTGGCTGAATTCTCCTGCCATGTGGTGACACTGGTTCAGGAGAAAAGAAAGGGGAGGGGGAAGGGGAGAAGCCCTGCCATTTCCATCAGTCAGACAGACAGCAAATTGAAGAAGGAGCAGAAGTTGTTTAGGACTGTCTAGCAAGTGACAACTGTTTGATTGGCAGAAAGCCACGATGAGCATGCTGTGCCTTTAAAATAGGTGTCTATCTGCAGCCTGGAATATATTCAAATCAGGTTGCATAAAAAGCTGTTCCAGCTACTTACAAGCTACTTACAGTAATTAAAAACAGAGTGCTGCCTTTGTCTCTCAGAACCTGCACAGAATAAAAACCAAGCAGAACCGAACAAAACAAGAATACAATTCTCAAGGTCAGTTCTAAGATATCATCATCCTTTTCTGCAGGTAAAAATTTACATTCACATACACAGGGTTATACAAAGTCACTTCTCTGCAACTCTTGATGACATACATTGCAGGAGGTGATGGTCCTTCCAAATATAGGTGTACTTAGTCTATGTAATTTGGATTGTAAAATGCACGCAGGGTCAAATGAGCCAAGATGCAAATGCACAGGGTCAGGAGTAGGCACACAAATGACTATGCTCCAGCCTCCTGCTCATCTTGACTTTTCCCTCAGATTCAGCTACATTCGCCACAAATATACACCTAGTGATACAGTTTCTGAGTGCTTCTGGGGCATTTTGGCAGTATGGGGCCAAAATACACAGCCATGAGGAACTGGCAGTAGCTGGATGCTGCTTTCTACATACCATCATACTACAGTCTGCCCGGAGATCCTCTGAATATACCCAAAGCATGGAGGTTGCCTCAGTCTACCCTAGTCATCTGCAAAGGCGAGCACCTGTGAAAGAGCATAAATTAATTTAATGAAGGATTTTTTTGTCCCAGATTGACCTGCTTGCAAACATGCACCTTATTTGTATGCCAAGAGGGCAAAAGACCAGCATTCCATCCACAGAGAAAGCACTCCCCCTCAGACCTCCAAAACAACAGGGCACTCAGCCAGCTACAGTTGCTGTGCTCTACTTCCAGATCACACCAAAAAGAATCACAGAGAGGCCAAATGCATAGCTAGGTGATGGGATATTAACTTTGACACAATTTGGAAACATGGAAAGAACTACAGTACAATATACCTAAGAATATCAATATAGACAATATGCAACACATCAATGCTATGTATACACATCTAACAGTACAATATATTGAATAATACTAATATAATGCTTACAGTAAGAACTCCACCACTTTCTTCAGCTAAGTTAGCACACTAGGACTTTTTCACTGTCAGTGAACACTTGAATAGAAAGTGTTTTAGTCTAATGACTAGTAAATAAACCTTGCATATTTGACAAGTGAGCATTGTATGACACACGTTTGGTGATTTCTTCAGGGTACTCAGTGTGCAGGGGTTGCCGAACACAGTAACCCAATCCAGGCAAGGCTACAACAGTTCCATGCCCTCAGGCTGAGCCAGTGGCAAGGCTGAGCACGTATTCCCAACAGCTGCACAGGCAAATGCCCCCACAGGATACACACATGGATGGGGCTGGCCATGCAGAGCAGCACAGACACAGTCAGCACCCATGCAGGCACAACTAGCACTGACAGCCCTTCTGTTCCCCTCTGCCTGGACAGGCTGTTTCCATAACCCTCCTTTTTGACCCCTTCCTTTACCCCTTTGGTGCATGTCTAAAAATCCCCAAATATCTCTCATGTAATCACAAAAGACTGTCCCCTGCATCCTACAGTGAGCCCTGTTCCCCTAGGTCAGACAGTGGGGTGCTCCAGAGAGCCTATCAATGTGGTGGGGGTGAAGGCTCCCCTGGGATGGCCCCACGAGTGGCCAAGGCAGGGGGTTATCCAAGTTCCTCCATCTGCTCTTGTGCCTTTGTGCTCTTCTATGTGGCTGGAGACAATGCCTTCATCACACAAACTACCACACATGTTCCAACTGGAACATCCTTTGCTGTCAGTATACACCACACAATTAAAGCAAACCCAGCCCACTTCTGATTTCTTCCTGGAAACACTAATAAATATCTTCAACAGATACAACTAAACCAGGAAAGACAAACAAAATATTGTTTTTCAATGCCATCTATTAATAAACAGTATAGGGTGAATCTAGTATTCGGTTAAGGTGGCCACCCATACTCTGCAACTTTAGTTAAAATTCCTCCTAGCAAAATAGCCTGGACTGGAAAACGGGCTTAACTGAAATGGAAACTTTTTGTACTTAAGATGAAAAAGTTCTCTTTTGCTTTCACACTTCTCTCCCCTGGTGTTCCTCACTCCTTGATTTGTCTGGGAAGGTCTTCAATTCATTAACTTTTTCACCTTTCTTCCAGTGTATTAGAAAAATAACTCCTTTGTTTCCACTATTTTATTCCAGAGAGTATTTTATTCTATAAGATGTCAGCTGATTTTATTCCATAAAATAATATTACCTTATTCTAGTGGAGTAAAATATACTAGTCTTGTCACTTGAAAACTTTCTTAGGAAACTTGAGAATATTTTAAATTTTTTCCCCTAGTATGTCATATGCTTTTTAAATTTTTATATTTTACTGAAGTGTTTGCAAACATATACACCATTTCCAAGCGGCTCTATTTGTTTGTAACATATTCAAATATGATCAAAGAAATCGACAAATTTCAAGGTGTTTTTTATTAAAAAAAAAAATAGAATTAAAGCATGTTGGAAATTTCATAATAGAAATACAGTTTTAAATTTTATTAGAAAAATAATCTTTCAAATGCACAGCATTTTATTAATATGCTACTAGATCGTCCATTGCATTTCCACAAATACTGTCGTTTATTTTGAATGGCTTTTTAAATAGCTATAACTTGTCAACAGCCAGTAAAATTACCTTTACTGATGATAAAGGCTACTCATTTTTATTACGTATGCTTTCAGAGTATGTCTAAGCCATTTATGAAAAAGGATAATTTTTATAATATAGTATACAGTCTATGTTTGCAGTAATCTGTTACATTTAATAATATAACTGTCACATCCTCTAAATGTACTGTGAATTACTTATAAGTTGTTTAAGTCACTGCATGCATGGTGTTAAACATCACAGAGTCCTCATAATTTTTATAAAAAATCCATAAGATTTGTTACCACCAAGGAAATTGGAACTAAACACTCACAGTGTCACGAGGTCTATATGGGAAGGAAACAGAGACTAGAACAGAACAGGCAGGCTAAAGAGAAAACTACATAATCTGAAATACTCAGGCACTCGTTATTGCTGAAAATCACATTTCTCTTTTATTCTCCTTGAGTTTACGTAGTTGTCTCACAAGGGTTGTCCTGTAAGGTGTACATACTATGAGGTTATACAGACCTCATTTCACTCTCACAATGAGAAGCCCTGCATGCATCGCTGCAAGGATAGCAAGAAATAACTCAGAGCCCCTGGAGAAATTAAAAAATGCACCCTGGAAAATGATCAGCTAATCTCTTAGAGGAGAAATAATCCAAAATACAGTGACACAGAGCAGAAGCATGGAAAAGAGCAAATGGAGCATGAATTTACAATACCCCAAACTCAGAGGAGGGGCCAGCACATCTTAGATCTCCAGATACAGGACATCACGTCATGATCTTGATGAAGATCAATCTGCTGCAATATGCTGAGTGTGAAGCAATTCTCTAACAGAAATATATCAAGTGACATATTGAAAAGAATTCTGAAAAAGGCAAGAAAAAAATGCAACTAATTTTATCCATCAATCCAAAGTCATCTACTCTCTTTGTCCTGATGACCTATAGACCCCTCTCTCTCTGCTCCAGACTTGTCTCCTCCCTTACAGGCTAAAATCTAGGCCCACTTCTCTGATATCTCCTCATGGGTGTTTAGCTGTCAGCTGAAGTTCAGAGTGGTTGAAACAGAGCTGTGATTCCTTCTCCCCCACTTGGTTTCTCAATCTCTGTAGACAATGCCATTATTCTGCTTGTCACTCAGGCTTGCAGCACAGGTATCATCTTTGGGGAGCAGTCCAAGTTGGCAGTTTCTGTCGTTTTAAGCCAGCCTTAGTGTGAGCTGCCACAAAAAGCCTAACTCAACTTTCTTGGGTGAGGTTTGAGCTGGATCAGCTCCCTAACCCTGCTGGCAGCATGGCTTCATGAAAACCAAAGGATCTGGGAGGAACATGCAGAGGGGTGTCCCTTTCAATGTCAGCCTGTTCAGCCTCACAGAGATTGTTACAGTCTGAGTCCCAGGGCTAACATCTGGATATTTTTCTCCTCCCATGCAGCTGCAGAGGTGAAACTCCCCTCACTCCATGCCTAGCTCCTGCGCTCTCCTTGAAAAATGCCTGACTTCGAACAACATCATCTGGCACAACTGAGCTCTCTCCAGAATGCTGCTGCAAACACTGCTCTGAAGCTGCTTTGACCACACTTATCCATCCTTTACACCCTTCACAAGCTCCCTTCCTCTGTCATATCCAACAAGGACTGCTTATTTTCACTTTCAGACGGTCCTGACTTTACAACCATCCTGCCAATCACGTAAGCCATTGCTCAAACATCCACTCTTCAGCTGGTTTAAACTTAGCTCTGTACACAATAAAGCAAAAAGCTCCAGCTGCTTTTAACTGGAGTCTAGTCTAGTCCCTGGCTTCTGGGTTGGTCCCATTACTCTCCACTTGAAAGTGTTGATGGAAAACATACCCAGGAGTGTCTCCTGCTCCCTGCTTTCTTCATCTGAAGCTCCAGCAGGTAAAACTACTTCAGCCACAGAGCTTGTCCCCTGTAGGGAGTCCAGCTGTTTGCAAAGGACATTGCTCTTTAAATGCATGCCACCCAGGCTCATCAGCAACTTACTGCAGATAAAAAGAGCTCATGGTTGATGCAATAGTATCACCAGCTGTCCCACCTCCAACATACAATAATGTAAAAGTTTTGCACCCAGACTTAGAGTGCTAAACTTCAGAGCTCAGACACAGTA
Source organism: Merops nubicus (assembly GCF_000691845.1). Classification (NCBI taxonomy): domain Eukaryota; kingdom Metazoa; phylum Chordata; class Aves; order Coraciiformes; family Meropidae; genus Merops; species Merops nubicus. Next base: position 14,076 of record NW_008620979.1, on the reverse strand, counting down.
AATGAAAGGCATAACTACTTTTCCTTGTATTCCCTTTGCTGTTTTCAACAGAGGTCTCCTGCCTCACAACATGGTAGGGAACAAGACCTTCATCTTGTCCTGCCTTTGCATTGCAGCTCTGCATATGTCCATTCAGGATCCCTAAGAGCTACAAGAACTGCAAGAGCAATATGGGTGGTGGGAAAGACATCAATGGCTTAAAAAATAAACACAGCGGGTACAATATGAGTAGTGTATAGAGCACATTTTATCAGCTACAGGGTAATTAGCTGTTCTACCAGTATAGGAAATACATGTCCACTCTGTTGTTGTAGGAAATCCACTCTCAAAGTGATCTCTTTCCTGTTATAGCAAATATACATGATAAAATATCCAAGAATAATCACAAAGAGAGGAAAAGATATTGAGATAGACACAATGAAGAAAAAAAAAAAAAAAAAACAACCAAGGAAGTAAAGCTTATGCAGAATTATTTGCGAGGAAAAAATATGCATTAACTATACAATGTATCAGCCCACAGAATAATCTCTGGAGGGTATAGATGGAAATACCATCATTCAAAGTATTTGCATAGAGACAGGACAAAGCACACCATCAAGAATAAATCTGCTTTGGCACAGGAATGAATCATGTGCTCTTATTTTAGTTAGATCAGTGATGCAACATTAAAATTCAGAATTAAAAAAAAAATGAGCTCTGTTTTCTGTTTCAACACTCAGTCTAGACTTAACAGCCCTTCCCCTTTCTAATTTCTATGATTTTCACTTCTTTTAAATATGTTGGAGTAGCAAGACTATTTCAAATATCATTAAATAAAAACGGCAGAAGGTGGATTTAAAAAAAAAAGGAAAAAATAGAAGTGACTCCACAATATTGCAGGTTCAAATGACTACCCGCATTTAATACCATCTCCAGGATCTACAGTCATTCTATCTGCATATTTCATGGACTCATTTTGCATCCACCAGCCCCTCTGCCGCTCACTCTGGTAGCATTTACTTCGACTTGCTGCAAAACCTGGTTCCTGTCTAGAAATTCTCACCAAGGTCTCCCATGCAATGCACGGGCCCAGCAACATTTTGTGTGTTGTGAATTCTCCAGTTCAGCTGGAGAACACCTCACCTTGCACATACATGACTCCCAGTGACATTAAAACTTTACTTTAGCCTCTACTGCATGGGACTAGCCAAGAAGAAGGAACAGTAGCTGGAGAGTAATACTCTACCCCTCTGTAGGACTTCAGCCTCCTTGGAGTCCTAGCTAATGAGGCATAAATGAGAGCTCAGAGGTTAGTGCAAGGAGGCCATGGTTCCCAGCTGGCCCTGGAATTAGAGAGACATAAAAGCAGTTTAAAAGCTAATTCTTCCTCTCCACAGTGACATGCAGCTGAGCACAGCTCCAGAGGGTTTGGAACATCAGCCTTATGCTTTCAGCTTGGGTATATTCATTCAGATTTCAGGTTTTAGCAGACAACTTGGATTTATGATTATATTTGATTTCTTCTTTAAAAAAGACTTGACTATGAAAAAGTAATTATACCCAGCAAACTGTATAAAATCAATTAAAGCAAAGCAAGCTGAAAATTATCCTGAAAGTTTTTCCTTTCTAGTGGTTAGCAGAGATACTGGGTGTGCTCATGGTGGGCAGGACTATGAAAAAGAGAACATCACCGTGCAAACAGTGAAGGAACATTTGATACTTCTACTCATGAAAATCAGCAAATTCACTATACAATCCTGACTGAAAGTTTTCCAAATTGTATCCAAAAATCACACAAGTGTCAGAGCAAAATTTAAAATAAGAATTAAATGAGCAAGGTTAATTTAAACACTGGGCAAAGGGATGTGTTCCCTTTTGGTGTTTTAAACAAGCAGCTGAAAAGTTTCACCTTTTCTTTGTCAACAAGCTTTCAAGCCTCAACATTTTAGGATTGAAATCACTTGTTAAAGATGTAGGAAGAGAAAAAAAAAAATTAAGATAAAAATTTATTTTATGGTGATATCCATTTCCCAGATACTTGATTTCAGTGTAATATAAGAAGGAAATACTGCAGGAACACTCCTTGATGTCAGATGGTACAATCTCCTGAGAGAGGTGTGTGGGGAAAGCCAGGGTTTGGCTCCAAGACGATATGTAGAGTGAGTGCTGGGATGATGTTCTATGTAGTGCTGCTGTGGTTACTCGTCATTACCTCTCACCTGCCACTTCAAATACATTTTGTTATGCCATTCCTGCACTGGGCATTTTATTCCTTAACACACAAGGACCCGCAATTAACTCCTACTTACCCACATCTGGATCCTCTCATCCCAGCTGCAGAGGCACCTTTCCCTGGTCAGGTTTGCAGGTGCAAGCACCACATAACCATAGGCAAACTGCTCCTAGGCCACCTCAGCTGTGCAGAAGGCACAGCAGATTTGGTACAGAATGAGACCAGAATAGATGAATATTGATCCATGTTGGCTCTGCCCAAGCAGAGCCAGGGCTGGTGTCTCCACATTACATCTCCAAAGAAGAGGGAACAATGAAGCGATGTACTGGGTGTACACCCAGATGTAAATCCAGCTGGGCATGTGGGATCCACCTGTTCACCTTGCTGCCATGCCCAGCTGGGACAAGACCTCAGCATTTGCATTGTGCCAAATCAAGCACGACCCCCCCACCAGAAGCTGAGGCTTGGTGCAGACACACCTGAGGGGCTCTGTGGAAGCCAGTCCTGGTTTCATGACCACAGCCAAGGACCTGGACTTGATATATCTGGCTGCACCCATCCTGTCTCTTCACAGAGACACTACAGCATCCCTGCACTAGACCCTCAATGAAGCCCAGTGGCACCAAAATGATCAGTGCTTTGCTCCTGCCAGCCCATCTTAGATCCCCACCAACCCAGCAAACACAGAGCCCTCTCCCTTCTCTAGACAAGCATGTAGCCACTAGCCATTAAATTTGATGTAAATATTGGATTAGAAGCCACAGTTTACAAGTGACACCTATCGATCTTATCTGCAGCAATACAAAATCACTGACTGATGAGCAGCACAAGGCACATCAATGCCTGCAGACCACAGACATGGCATTTTTGACTGTTAGAGCCATACAACATGGTGTAACAAAGATTTTATTTTTAACTAACACAGGGAAACAATTTGGTATCAAATAAGGAAAAAACTCTCGTGCCCAACTGTTACAAAACAACTATTCAAAGTCCAATTGGTGGACTTTCTGAGTTTTTTTTTCTACTATGTTATCTTATTTTTTGCTAGTGGTTTTGCCATATAAACAGAAATCACCCTGAAAATTGGACTAGAAGTCTTCTAATCCCAAATCCTTTCAAGGATAAATGAGCTACTTCATGTTAGTTTAAATTAATTATTGCATATATGTATTATGTGAACCAAATTGCTTCAGAAAAGGAAGGAGAGGAAGCCTGCACTAGATTATACCAGATTAATTTCAGTGTAACTCCTTCAATTTCAGTAAAAATAATTTACACCACTGTTACTAGGAGCAAAATATGCCACAATGTCTGGCAGCTAATGGAAACTCAGTAGCCCTGGCAGATGCAGTGCCCAGATTTCAGCTTTCTTTGTATAGTGTTGCAGTTTTGTCCCAGTGATTAAAACAAGTACAGCAAGGATTCATCAGTTTTCACCTCACTCTGGTTACTCTTAGGGATTATTACTTTGAATGAAGTCTTTTCAAAGTATCTTAAAGGAATATGGGGATTATAAGAGGTAATGTATTTTCAAGATTTTTTTTTTACTTAAAATTATATATAGCTAGGTTGCAGTCTGATCACTCAGAAGAAAGTTAACACTATCTTTATACGTAAGTCCCTTCTGAAAATGGGGTCACCTGTTTTTACCACAAATTTTCTCAATGAAAATCATTTGTGTTAATATAAGATGATGGACTGTTCTAAAAAAGATGCATTACCCAATGTGATATGAACACATAATCATGGTTAGTTTAATGCCACTAAAAATGTGATGGTAAGAAAACACACAAAGGCGATGACAGAAAAAATAGAATTTAATAAAATGTTGATCAAGTATTCCATCAGCAGTTTGCTAACTAGTTTAGACTGTAAACCAATGTACTAGCTAAGCAATAAGAACTAATTCCTGGAGAAACAGGAATAGGACAGGAAGAAGTTAAGAGTCTCCAAGCAAGAAGAGTTTCTACATGGTCAGGAGGCCTTGTCAGATAAAATCATTTTGGGGGAAAAAATAAAATCTCACAGCACACCTTATGAGATGTGACTTGCAATGTTAAATAAGAATGTGATTTTGCTAAAGAGATCAAAATAGCTTTTCCTTCCCTCTTTTCCTGAGAAAAAATTGTGTTAAGGGGGAAAAAAAAATCATAAACAACGATTAAAAAAAATCCACCAAAATAAAACTTCACAAATCACAACAACTAATAGGTTATAAAGGGTATAAAGGGAGTGGAAAACTTTAAAATCAAACAGAGAAGTCATCATGCTGGGAGCCACAGAGACTATTTATGTTTTCCTCAGTCACAGCTTACATTTGATTATTGTTGATCCCAGGACACCAAAAGTGTTCAGCTTTGGGACCTCAAAATATTAGAAAATGTGGCTGGCAGAGAACTAACAGAGCGGAAAACCAGGGTCTGGGGAACCTACAAAACAAAACAACCCCACCTAGAATTGTTGTATTCATCAGATGTATTTACTTGGCTGATTTACAGGAAGACACAGGGCAGAGGGAGAGCAGTTACACCAAGCCTGGGACTGACCACAACTAATGAGTTATGACCAAGACAGACACAAGCAGTTTCACAGCAAACAGATTTTCATTGTTCATTAGGAGTTAGAAAACGCTGCTGCTTAGAAAAATACCATCTGTATCCAAGAAACTGTCAGCTGCTGTTATCAGTATTACCTCTCAAGTCTTGACCCATTGCCAAGAAGTCCACTGGGTGACCTTGAGCTCAATTTCTTGCAGTGGTAAAGAAATATCTATAAATAATACATTAAAAGTGTCCTTCCATGTTGGCAGACTTACATTTGTCAGGCATTTCCATACTATTCCAGGCCACTTTTTACAGTGTTCTCTTAATGGCTATGCATTTTTCTTCAACAACTTCAATACGGCTTTATCCCTTAAACATATATTTTCATAGTGACTTGTCTCTTCATCAAATGTGGCCCGAAAAACAACAGTTGGCGAGTACAGGGTGGGGGGAACAAAGCAAAGAAAAGCCCAAATCTTTAAGGATATCAGATAAAATGTTGACAACTTATTTTTTTAATGGTGTTTATCAGGAGGGAGCAACTTGCATGTTAGTGGCATTTCTCATGCAATCAGGTGTTCCAAAGTGTTTACAAAGCAGCTAGTTACACTCATAGTAATACAGGGTATTATTATAGGCACTTAAGCATAAGCAGTAATAGGATTTCAGTGCTAAACTCAATAACCATCTCTTTATCATTGGATCATCAAAAGCAGGTGTAGGAAGTGCCACAAATGGGCAAACTCTGCTTCAGTGCATGATCACCAGCCCCCTAAACTAGACTTCTCATCAACTCAGATCTCCCAGCGATGGATACTCCTCACTCCTGCTTGGCACTTTTATCTCTTTATTTAACCATCTCCACTGTTAAAGGATTTTCCCAAGATCTAACATAAATCAAACTCCTCAACTTATTGAAGTCTGCTTTCTTTCAATTGATTTTCTTTAACCATCCTTTCCTTCCTCTGCAAGACTTTCTTGGCAGGACCAAATTTGGTAGCTCTTCCTGTTAATTCCTTTGTTCCCCATCTGTACAAAAAAAAAGTTTATTCCAACAGAGTCTGATAAAATTTTGGACAATCCCTATAATCCAGCTGCAGTCCATCCCTGATAGGTAGTTAAAAATCTCTATTGACAGCTGAGTATTGGACAAATCTGCTAGGTTAAATCCACATCCATCTGATCTTTCCAGTGTGAGAGAAATTCTTTTTTTTATTATTATAGATTTATTGTAGACAACTACTCATAAAAATATCTGTGTTCTTTCCTCTTTTTTCTGTGACCTTGAGACTAACAAGAGGACTATTTTTCTTCATAGCTTGGACCATGTTGGTGTAAGCATCATTTCTTCACACCCATTTCCTTCTGTTTTGCCAGTCAATCCTTCCTAAACAAACTCTCCCCTTTCATTTTAATGCTCAGTTTTGTTCATCTTTACTTAATTATGACAGTGTACTTGGACTTTGGGGTCTTCCTGCTTTTTCTCAAATTTCCTGTGGCTTCCTGTGAGCTTGAGATGGCACCTCCACCTCTAAGCCCTACTTTCATGTCCTCCTCCTTGTGAGATTTGCACTTCTTGGGCCAAAGCCATCCCTTTCCTTCTCTGAGTGGTGATCCCTATCCCCAGGCTCAACGATGCATCTAGCAGCCCCAGGCAGAGCCCAGGGAAAGCAATGTCCTTCAGCAGCACAGACTTCCAAAGATGTCCTTTCACAAGCTGCATCAGCCTGGATACTTAATACAGGAATATATAAATTCAGAGACACTTTTTTTTTTTTTTTTTAAATTGCCTTTTTTTTTTCTTGTATTCCAACCCTGAAGACCACAAGAGAGTAAAACCAAGCCATGTGTGACATATAATCAGAGTAACATCCTTCAGGGGGGTGAGGGTCACAGAGCAAGAGGAACACAAGCCACCTAGAAAAAAAATGCATCTCCTGCAAGCTCTCAAAGCTGAGTAACATGATTCTAGGAGAAATCCACTTTTAGCTTTCAGATTAGTATTATCTATCTAAGAGAGCACATTTGGAGCAGAAACCCAGGGAGACCAGTAGTGCTGTGGTGTCCCTTGGGCTCCCGCAGCTGGGAGATG
>NW_008620979.1:0-7214 GCF_000691845.1 Merops nubicus | reverse complement strand
CATCAGGAACAGGAGATTCACGTCAGGCACTTGCAGAGTTTTCAACTTATTGCTCTTAACAGTGTTCCCTTGTAGCTGTGTTCCCAAACTTGTAACCAGGAGCTTACTCCTTTGAGGCACTTGATACACTTATTTAAAAAAAAAAAAAAAAAAAAAAATTTCAAGTTTTAAGTAAGATTTCAAGTAATGGTGTGAGGAGAAGGCAAATTTTATTCCCAGAAACCCTCCCCTAAAAAAATGTTAATGATGCATTTTTACAGAAAAATCCCTTTGGCGCCTAGAAAGCAAGGCAGATTTAGAGTGTATTAGCAGCTGGGATGTGTTTCCCACCAACCTGCTGAAGTCTTTTGAAGGGTAAAAGCATCAAGGGCCAAGACATGGAAAGAGTCATTCCAGTGAGACACTAACCAGTGCCTTCTGGCAAATGACAAGTGACAGAGACACAGTCCAGGACTGTAGGAATCCCCGTGTTGTCACAATCTATAAACCAGAAGTTTTTGGAAAGTTTCCAGGATTCTTTGCCACTTTTATATCAGCTGCACAAGTTGCCAGGAGAGACTTCTTTGCTTTTTCCAGTGCCTGTCAACATACAACATGTGTCCCAGGTTCTTTGCTATATGAAATTGTGAGAGTCTTATACCCCATAGACTGTTTTGTGTAAGCATGACATGAAACACTGTCTCAGCTGGTAAAATATCATGGGAACTAAGTAAAGGGAAGCAGGTAACCCATAAACTTCTACAAACACCCAGAACAATACTGGCTAACCAAGAGCTGTTTCTGGGTGGGGAAGAAGATGGCTCCAAGATAAGTGATCTCTACTTTTTTTCAGAGTTACATGGATTTTAGAAAGTGTTTAACCATAAGCATAATCAATCTTTTGATAAGAACAAATCTATTAATTGATTTTTCTAGTCACTGTTTCTTATAAAAGAACAAAGGTCTTCATTGTATGATACAAGTGCATCTGTTGATAGTAACCAGGACATCAGGTAGACATTGAGTCATGAAGTCATGACAAAACATGGCATAATTATCAGCATATTTCTTCAGCTAATTACCATCCTGGATAGAGCCATTTTATCTTGCATCATGAGCAACAAACCTGATGTGCTGTCACATCAAATCAGAGACAGGAATTTCTCACAACCTTAAATAAGTATTAACTCAATTAACATGCTTTAAACAAACACTCATACAACCAAAGAATCACACACATTCAACCTCACTGTCAGAGAATTTGAAAATATATCAGTTATTATAGAAATTTTAGTCAAAAAGAAATTTTAAAACATAACCACTATTAAAGTATTTTTAAACCATGAGTTAATACAGATATTGAAACAAGTCACAAACTATTCTATTTAAAATTTATCTTTAAAAATCTTAAAACATGAAAATCAGTGTTTCCAGCAACTCAACATTTTTCACCTCAGCTAGAATGCAATGATATAGGAACACAAGTATGTTTTTTTCTATGCAACTGCTGTTCCCCTACAGGTTATCCTTGCACTGGAGACAGCCCATGGACTGAGAGTGGTGTGTATAGTATATTTTATTTTCTAAAACATAACAAACAAGTGTGAATACAGTTCTTTAGTTCTGACCTCTAAGCAACCGCCCAAACCAGTATGATGCACCTAGTCTTTCTGAGGCCACAAATAATGTTCAGCTGAATGGTCTAATAGAGGACTTGAAGATTGGTGGTGTTTGCAAGGGCTCCTCACACACGTACTCATAGAACAAAGTCCTACACTATATCCTTAGATTACAAAAAAGGGCTTTATCATAGAATCATTGGATCATTAAGGCTGGAAAAGACCTCTAAGATCATCAGGTTCAACCATCAACCCAAAACTACCATGACCACTAACCATGTCACAAAGTGCCACATCTACAAGTTTTTTGAACACCTCCAGGGATGTTTCTCTGTGCCTGTACCCAAATAGAAGTGCATGGTCAGTACTCCAGCTAACAAATTAAAAGACAAGAGTAGTCTGGGCTTTTTTCCCAAAGAATTAGTCCCAGCCAAACATAAACCCCTTGGCTTTGGGCCCTAGGGAGCACTTGGGAAGCACAAGTGTCTGATGCAGCTGCGTGGTGCCGTTGCCAAGCAGGCAGGTCAGCACACAGAGGGTACCCAGGGCAGCGGGGGAGCCTCACCCCTCCGTGCAGCATCCTCGGCCTCACCCAGACAAGGGACCCCCTCCGAGCCCAAATGTCCCAGAGGATCTTTGTTCTCAAAGAGGCCATGCTGTGCCACAAAGCCTCCACAATTTCTTCTTTTGTATTTGCCCATATGGGTGCTGTATGTCGAGAGCAGTACTCCACAGGCTATTGCCCTTTCCTTGTTTCTCTTATGCTTCACACAAGCAGGATTAGCAGATTTTGCATGGCTTGGTGATAAGTTATAGGTAGGAAACAACCCAGATTCACTGACCCGGCACTACACCTCCCCTTCTCAGCTTCAGATGGTTTTCATAACGCATGGGTAACAACTACAGTCAGTGAAAGTCTCTTTTTTTTCAAATTCCAGTGTAGCTTTTTCAAAAACTTGGTAGCTCTCATCCAAACTCAGGAGAATTACAGGCACAGCTGAGTAGAGGGCTACATGTCACCTTGAGAGCTGAAGTTATTTTTCACAGTGCCTGTACCAAGGTATATTTTTTTATCTATATTGTCTTAGAAAGGCAAACAAACACATTAAGAGAAATTAATTTTCTGGCTTTCCTTCCTGCCACGCTCAACCTCCAGCCCTTGCACTGCCCCACAAGGACAAGTACCACAGCCAAGCAAACCCAAGAGCATCTTTCCCTTAAACCTTTGTGTTTCTCCTGATTCATGCACTCCTGTGCCTGTCTGCTGCAGAAGGTTCAGAGCATCACACTGGTCACATGAAACTAGCCACAATGGGGATGAGGACATGGCCAGCAGCTGGCAGGAATATTGACATTTTCTTACACTGATGTGCTGCTTAATCCTGGGCTCAGTGAAATGTGTGGCACAATATTTATTAACTAGCTGAGCCAGCACACAACAGCAGAAATTGGCTGCAGCCATGACAAACTGAACTGGTTCAGAAAACTGTCATGGGGGTTCTGAAAAAGAAAACCACCAGGAAATTTTAGCATCTTCCAAATACGCAGCTGTCTTCCTTTACCAAATGTTCCTACCACAAAGTGTCATCAGTACGGCAGGCAACAAGGCTCATTCCTGGCTGCCTGGTTCCTAATGATTGGTGGGAGAGGAAAGAATTAGCTGTTCTTGCACTGCAGTGCAGAAGCCTCTGACAAGGGACACTGGGGGCCACTACCACTGGGGAGGGACACTAGGAAGACTGCAAGCCAAAAGGTGGCCTGTGACTCTGGGCAATCAGTTTTGGCTATTAGCTTCCTCAGAAATCCTAGGCATAAGGTACACATGCATGCACACACATGCATATATATATATTTACCTTCACACATAGATACATATATATTTGTGCATAGAGATTCATAGAATCACAGAATGTTTGGGGTTGGAAGGGACCTTTAGAGATCATCTAGTCCAACCCCCCTGCCGTGAGCAGGGACATGTTCATGATCAGGTTGCTCAGAACCCTGTCCATCCTGACCTTGAATGTTTCCAGGGATGGGGCACTGACCACCTCTCTGGGCAATCTGTCCTAGTGTTTCAACACCTTCACTGTAAAAAATGTCTTCCTTATATCTAGTCTAAATCTCCCCTCCTTTAGTCTGAAGTCGTTATCCCTTGTCGTGTTGCAGCAGGCCCTGCTAGAGCTTGTCCCCATCAATATCTATAGGCATCACAGGGAGATGTGATGAAGCTGTGCAGGATTCAGCACATCACAGCTCTTCTGCTCCAGCCCTGTACAGCAGAAGGATTATATTGGATTTTTTAATTTTTTTTTAACCTTGCTCTTGTAGTCAGGAGCGGTCTGGGGGAGGGGAAGGATGCCCAGAGGCTACTTCATAAAGCTGTGGTGCTGCTGCCATCTAGTGAGTTGCCTCCAGCCAGGGACACTAACACCCCCACCCTTCCTCCCGGGGAAGCAGGGGGCTGCGGGAGGGACAGGCTCCCACCCGCGGGGACCCTCACCAGCAAGAGTTGGCTTGGCAAGGGTAGGGCTTGGGCTTGACCTCCTGCCCCAAAATGAGATAACACGGCTCACCGAGGTGCCTCAGCACGCACACTCTGGGGTGGGGTGGGAGAAAGGGGGGACCTTTCTGTTTGCTTTCTCCAGGTAGCACACAGAGCATCATGCCCCTCTCCTGAATTCAGTTTTAAAGCTCAGTCACCCCACGTGGTGTAGAGCCAAAGTGCTTCTTTCCTGTAGTGAAGCCTGGGGTGCTGCCAGATTATGACTCTGTGAGACCTCACCTGGAGTCCTGTGTCCAGCTCTGCAGCCCCCAAAGCAAGAAGGACGTGGAGCTGTTGGAGTGTGCCCAGGGAAGCGCCACAAAACGATCAGAGGGCTGGAGCAGGTTCTGTGAAGACAGGCTGAGAGAATTTGACTTATTCAGCCTGGAGAAGAAGAGGGTCCAGGGAGACCTTATAGTGACCTTCCAATACCTGAAAAAAAAAAAAAATATGGCCTATAATCATCAAATGGCTTAGGTCAGAAGGGACCCTAGAGAACATCTAATCCTACCTCCCTGCCATGGAAAGGGACACCTCTCAACTAGACTGGGTTGCTCAAGGCCTCATCCAACATGCCTTGAACACCTCCAGGGAGGAGCATCCACAGCCTCTCTGGGCAATCTATCCCAGAGCCTTGCCACCCTTGTAATGAAGATCTTCTTCCTCAGATCTAGACTAAACCTACACTCCTTCAGAAGAATGCAAGGGAAGATCTGTTCTCAAGGGTTTGTAGCAACAGGACAAGGGGTCATAGTTTTAAACTAGAAAAGGGTAGATTTAGGTTAGATATTAGGAAAAAGTCCTTTAATATAGAGGGTGGTTGATCACTGGAACAGGTTACCCAGAGAGGTGGTGGAGGCCCCATCCCTGAAGACATTCAAGGTCAGGCTTGATACAGTTCTGAACAGCCTGACCTAGAGATGTCCCTGCTTATTGGGGTTTGGATTAGGTGGCTTTTACAGGTCCTTTCCAATCCAATACATTCTAGGATTCTATGATTCTAGCTTGGCTAAAAGAGTTTATATGATGGTTCAGAGAGGCTTTAACAGAACCTGGATGCCTGAACGTTATCACTTCAAATAGATAATACATGCATATGAGGTTGTATATGAAGCCATCAGTCCAGGCTATGCTAGCAATCAAATTACAAACATGACAATAATCTGTGTGCTGCATATGAATCTCAGAGTCACAGAAAGTCAGGGGTTGGAAGGGATCTCTGGAGGTCATCTAGTCCAGCCCCCCTTCTGCAGCAGGTTCATCTAGATCAGGTTGCACAGAAACATGTCCAGGAGGGGTTTGAATATCTCCAGAGAAGGAGACTCCACAACCTCTCTGGGCAGCCTGTTCCAGTGCTCTATCACATTCACAGCAAAGAAGTTTTTCCTTATGTTTATATGGAACTTCCTGTGTTATAATTTGTGCCCGTTGCCCCTTGTTCTGTGTCTGGGCACCACTGAAAAGAGTCTGGCCCCATACTCTTGACGTCCATCCTTTAGATATTTATAAGCATTAATAAGATGCCGTCTCAGTCTTCTCTGCTCCAGGCTAAACAGCCCCAGGTCTCTCAGCCTTTCCTGCAAAACAGATGCTCCAGTCCCCTCAGCATCTTCATAGCCCTCCCCCTTGGACTCTCTTCAGTAGTTCCTTGTCTCTTCTGAACTGGGAAGTCTAGAACTGGATGCAGTTCTCTGGTGTGGCTTCAGTAGGGCAAAGTGGGAAGGGAGGAGAACCTTCCTCAACCTGCTGGTCACACTCTTCTTAATGCACCCCAGGACACCATTTGGTCTTCTTGGCTACAAGAGCACACTGCTGGCTCAGGTTTAACTTGCTGTCCATCAGGACTCAGTTCTTCTCCACGGAGTTGCTTTCCAGCAGAGCAACCCCTAAGCTGTACTGCTTGCAGGAAGTTACTCCTCCCTAGGCACAGGCACCTACACTTGCCCTTGCTGAACTTCATTAAGTTGCTCTCCACCCAAGTCTCCAGCCTGTCCACATCTCACTGAACGGTGGCACAGCCTTCAGGTGTATCAGTCACTCCTCCCCGTTTTGGATCATCAGCAAATTTGCTGAGGCTACACTCTCTCCCCTCATCCAGGTCATTGATGAATATGTCAAACAAGATTAAATCCAGTCCTGACCCCTGAGGAACACCATGAGCTACAGGCCTCCAGTTAGACTCAGCACCACTGATCAGAACCCTCTGTGCATCGTCATTCAGCCAGCTCTTAATCCACCTCACTTATCCCTCAATTATCCACTCAGTTATCCCTCTCTTTCCAGGCTTAACCTATGAGAATGTTATGGGACACAGTGTCAAAAGCCCTGCTGAAGTTGAGGCAGATAACATCAGCTGCTCTCCTCTCACCTACTCAGCCAGTCATGCCATCATAGAAGGCCATCAGAATGGCCAAGAATGATTTCCCCTTGGTGAATCCATGTTGACCTCTCCTGATAATCTTCTTTTCCTCCATTTGCTTAGAGATTGACCTCCAGAATAAGCTGTTCCATCACCTTTCCAGGGGTGGAGGTGAGGCTGACAGGTCTGTAGTTTCTTGGGTGCTCTTTCTTGCCATTTTGAAGACTGGAGTAGAAGGCTTTCCTTCAGTTCTTAGGCACCTCGCCTGTTTTCCATGACCTTTCAAAGATGATGGAGAGTGCTTAGCAATAATATTGGCCAGCTCCCTTAGCATTCATGGCTGTCATCATGGGAATCATCACAAGTGACTCCAACACCTGTAAGCATGGTCTGTGGTCTGATAAAAGAAGAAATGTAACATAGCTTCTCCTTATCAAGCACTTTCATGGAAAAAAGGGAGCCTTGTGACCCACAAGTCATCTCTCTTTCCCAACCTATAACCAGTTACTAGGGATTTAGATCACTCCAAATCTGGGAGGAATAAAAAGCAGAATCTGAGACAAGAAAATGCAGAGTGCACAGAGCTACCACCTTTCCTTGCAAAAAGCCATGCAATTCATATGTCTTATCTTAATACTAGTGGAACAGTGTCCCTGGACAGAGGGCACCAGTCTTGGAGAGTCCCCGTGTCAGTGGAGGCCAGTGACGAGTGGAG
>NW_008620978.1:0-49689 GCF_000691845.1 Merops nubicus | reverse complement strand
GGGTCAGAGAGCGACCAGCTGCGCTCCTCGCTGCCAAGCGAAGCGGCGCCTCTCCGCCGCGGGATCGCTTCTGGGTAACGCTGTCCCGCACCGGCCGGCCGGGAACGGCCACCCCGCTATCCCGCCCCGGTCTGTCCCCGACCGAGCAGCACGCATTTAATTTAAAGTGCCTCATGGAAAGCAAAAGTAAACAACTATCCTCAGCTCCGCTTACAACACGCAACATGCCCACGATGTGCTGAAGAAACAAACTGAGCCTTCGCAGGCAGCAAAACTAAAACAAAGAAACACCCCGGAGAGACGCTGCTGGCTGGAAACTTCGCCGGCCAAGAAGTCCGTGCCTCACTCCGTGTCACCGAAGTTACCGACGTGGGGGTTGACACATGGTCACGTATCCCACGTTTGTTTTCCTTGAATCCAGCAGTATCTACCCCCCAGTGCACAGCGCTAAGCACAGATTTAGTCTTCTGCACTTGTTCCCTGACAGCTCTGTCGAGAGCCAAGCAATACTTTTACATCAGATAATTCCTATGCGGTGAGATACGGATTGTCAAAGGGCTTTATTTGATTTAGGTACACACTTCACATTTAAGTGTGGTTATAATTAATAAAATACAATTCTGTATCTTATTAATCCCTTTGTGCTTATCTGAAAAATCAGTCAGGCATGGTAAGCCAAGAGCAGCCATACTAATCAGCAAGGGATGCAAGATTAATTCAACTGCAGAATGTCAGCGTTATGAGATTTGGTTACATTAGGCAACACTATAGCTGTACTGTACCATTCACACAGTTTCTTCATGTAAAGGACATGGTGTGCCAAAACCCTTTGATTTTTTCTGGGATCTTCCCCCCTCTTCCTCCTTTACATCTACATGTGTGTGCAGGCTTGTGCCAGAATCAGGTATTTGTAGACCCTAAACACCTAGCCTTTTTATGAAGTGTAATGCTGCCACTTCAACAGGTTGAGGATTGAGACCTCTGTCTGTAGATGAAGTTGGTCATTACAGCGCTATCTTCCTCCTTTTGAGAGTCTGAAATCATGAGTTAGGCAGATCTGCATCCGTAAAACCCAACTCAGAGAGTTAGAGATGTGTCTCAGAAAGCTGAGTCCAGAGCCCCACTTGCAGAGTGAAGTTCACAGAGTCATAAATACATTTATTCCACAAGCATCGGTAAGTTGTCTCTTCCTCAGGAGGGCATCCATCGCCCTTTGTTGGCAAATCAGGTTTTCTTGTGGACAGTGTGCTTGTTCCCTTGAAGCATGGTGTGTTTTCACGCATAGCATTTGCAGTAGCAGTCAGGTGCATTACTTTTCCATGTGAAGGTAAAACACGAGGAGAAACAAGCCCCAAGAATAGTGATTTGATTTAGTTTTATTTCCTGGTGCTATTTTACTTCATCTGTTTGCCCCTGACTTTTGTGGGAAGCACGATGGTGATGAATAGGTGTGTGATTGAGATTGTGATTGCTTAGGTTAGAACCTCTTTCCCCACACATACAGGTTGCACGCAACTATAGTCTCTGTATCATTAAACTGGAAGGAGTTTGTAACCTAAGCAATCACAATTGCTAGCAACCACCTTCATCATCACCAAGGGCAAATTCCTGCCTAGCCCACAAACACTCTGCAAGAGCAGTCTCATTCCCCTTAGGGGTCCCAAAGCTGAGTGGAGAGATGCTGGGCTGCAATTGTAGTTACTCCCAAGCTAAGCCATGAATTTGCCAATACAGACACAAAGCAGTCCTTAATGTATACTGTCCTACACAAGGACCATCCAAAAGAACAGAAGAGCAGGACCAGGCACTGAACCCTCCACAGCATTTCTTGTCACCACTCCACAGCTCCTCAAACAAAGCTATCACATAGCACGTACAATATGAGTGTTGCAAAGGTCACAAATAAAGGCATGAAGGTGTGAGATCGGACAATTCACAATGTCACGTGCACCTTCAGACATGCACAAGGTTTGTTTACAATGCTGTGTATCACAGGCATGAGCAGCGTCGCCACATTTTAATTAAAAATCCTACATCATTCAATTATATATGAGCTATCCCTCTGCCACGTAAAGCTCTGTTTACCCATACAGTGTAGAAACTTTTCTTTTCCCTCCTAAAGTTAATTCCATTTTTTCTTTTTTTCCATTCTAGAAATAAAACTTTTGAGTCCTGTGTATCTGTTGCTTACAGCTGCCGCCATGTAATAGAGTTGAGCAGGTTAAACCGGGACTTTATCGTGCTGGCAGAACGACTTGAAGGAGTTTTATTTTAGAGGATGAGAATAATTTCTAAGTGTTGGTAAAGCCTGGATACCTTGTTACACACTAAAGCTTTTGTTTTGACAGCAGAGTTTACAGATGAACCACTTCACAGTTTTTTAGGCAGCGTTCTAACATTTTGAGTTTTGTTCTCAGATTCTTCCTTTCAGAAGGACAGACCACTTCAGTGTCAAGAGCTGAATTGCAAAGGCCCCCATAGAGAAAGGGAAGAGGGGAAGAGCATTGTTTATATCAGTAAGAAACTGAAAAACAGTATTTTTAATACCTTACAATGTGATTTATGTCTCATGAGCTGGTAAGATGCTAATTGAAGCCCTGCCTGCAGAAGGAAGTTTTCTGATGATGTTGGTATGGTTATTGCCTCGGTGTTCACCGAGGGGCAGACAGTGTTTGTATGGGGATGACACACCAGCGCTAGCACACCTTGCCACAACTGCCTGAGAGGTCACCAACCCCACCTGCCCTTCCCACCCCGCTGCTGCAGGTTTCAACCGCTCCTCTGCAGGGCTGTCAGAAGGGAACATGAGGTTTTGCCTCAGCCACTTCAAAAGCGCAAAATTCAGAGCCTTAAACCTACCCTCTCAGCTTAGCTTTACACAGAAGCAGTTGACGTGTCAGCACCCATGCTGTTCCTCTGCCTGCTATGCAGGTAGCAACTCCTGGCAGAGCAGCCATGTTTTGGTGTGGTGTCTCCTCCAACTACAACAGCAAGACTTGCTCCTTTGTCAGCACCCTTAATATTATGTCATACTGAAAGCAGGCATGAGGGCAAAGGTACATGTCATGGCTTGAGCTGATCTAGCAACTCGTTCAGCACCTTTTCCCCCACGCCCCTCTTCACTTCCTTGGGCACACTTTGGACTCCTCCACAGCTAATCACATTTGCTAAGGAGGCAGAAAAACAATCCTGAGCAAAACAAAGAAAGAGTCATTGTCTGCCTGGTCAGGAAGTTGAATTGCCTCAGATCAGGTCTGGTGAGATCTTCTGGAAGGGTGGGAACCATCAGGATTGACCGTTTTGGAGAGGGGTAAACAATTTGATAGCTCAGCCCTTGCTGGTGTTTGTCCTTCACTGCTACAGTCACCTGGCCTGCACTAGGCTTCAGAGTTTACATGGGATAAAACTTCAGATTAGGCCTTGACTGAGCTTGGCATCTGACAAAGATTGCCTTGTTTGTAGTAGGCTGTAAATACAAGTTAAACGTTGCACCAGAAAGTATCTTCCAAAACCCAAATCCTAATCTTGGGAATACCCAATGCTATAAATGTTGTCAGCACTAAGGGAGCTCAGCTGGTATCAACGACAATTGAGTGATTTCTCAAAGTTTTTCTAAAGCTTTCGAGGTGTAAAAGTGGCCCTTTGGGAAGTGAGATTCTCAGCTTCCTGAATAGATTAAGTGCCCCTATCTGTTCCAGCAGTCCCTGAGATATGCGGAACCTCAAACTTGCACCTTTTACTGGCCTATTGTGCATATCCTCTGGATGTCTGTGGCATGCTGTCAGCTGTTTGGAGAGCTGTGGGGTGTTCAAAACTGTCCTGGAGGGAGTTAGCAAGTGAGGAGAATGCAAGTGGAGCAGACAAAGTTGCATAATAAAAAGAAGTTAATGCACAGTTTGACAATACAGCACTTGGTAGCTAATTTTATGGCTATCAACTATCATACTAGTAAGAACTTGGAAGTACGGCTATGAGGGATAAAAGGCAACTACTGAGACTTTCTTTATATAAACAGAGAAGTTCAGTGTGGTAACTAAATAGCACAAAGAAGGAAAATCAGTAAACTTTGTTAGTACAAGATTTTTGCAAAATAAAGGTTTGATGATTTTTTAATTGTTAACATCTTTTGAGGAATCTGTTGAGACATCCATATATATGTTTCCATATTTTACAGAGGCTTGTTTTACCTTTTTAATTTGGAGTGATAAGTTAAGTACTACATCTAGGGCAAGTATTCACATTTGAAATTAAATAGAAAATTACCATAAATAAAATTGAGATTACCTTAAAACTGATTTCTGTTTTATAGAGATATTCTTCCCAAGAAACTGTATCCTTTGCTACTAAGTGTATCTCAGTGTTTCTGGGATTAAACAGTTAATCCTGACAACAGGGAAATAAGTCTGCCCCAAATGGCGCCTTGTAACAAAATAGAGAATCTGTCCAGGAAAGCAGGATCCACTGATCAGAAGACTAGAGCCATAGCTGATTTAGTTGTATTGCCAAGGATTTCAAGGCAGAGAACCCTCAAAAACATAAATTTTGACAGCCCAAAAATCAAAGTTCTCAACATTAAAGAGAATTCTACTGAAAGGACCAGGTGTCAAGATCTTTCCCATGTATTTTCTTTCTTAAAGACATAAACTGGTAATTTAACATCCATATAGGTGAAGAAGAGGAAAGCCAGAAAGAAAGTGTTTAAAATATCTGTCCTGGTGGTTTGCAGTTGTTGAGTTTTCACATTTCCAGTACTCCCATAGCTTCCAAGGAAAATGAGAAATAAGTGTATGGTGTGAACAAAAATCCTCTTAAAAAAAAAACAAAACAAAACAAAACAAAACAAAACACAACTTTGGGGATGGGTAATTTTAGGTATCAGACTTCTGCTTTTCCAGTTTATTAGTCAATGAATGAGCACTAGTTTATTATCTGGATTTTACAATTAAAGCCTCCACTATGCAATTGTTAGTACAGGCAAACCATTTTTGGGAAACCATTAGCTGGCATTAAAAATTACGGTTTGCTTTCAGCAGTTACTATCCTGATGAAATACCAGTAAGATAGTAGAGGTGTCCAGGTTGGTTTGTTGTTGGATTGTTTTCTTTGCTGTTTTGTTTTGTTTGTTTGTTAAGTTGCAAAACAGAGAATAGCAAAAGATCTTGTAAGGGAAGAAGATCAGAATTCTTGTTCTTCATACAGCTTTCTGATCAACATGGCTACAAAAACATTGTCTTCAAGAGGGGTGAGTGGTGTTAGTGCTTTATCTTATTTCATCTCCTTGCCTTTTTATTTAGGAAGTCCCAATTTACTACTGGAGCGTTTTTAAGTGTCTCAGTGAATATATGTTTTAACTCTCATGCCTTATCTCTCAAGAATTATCCAGTTTGTCTTAAGAATACAGTATGATCCAAGTTAAACAAACAAACAATCAGAAAACAAGATTTTTTTTAAACTCTCTGAGTGAAAAGTCAAAATACATTCCTCTAGATTACTTAAGATAATTACAGCGGTGTATTTCTGTTCTTTGTTTTCTTTCTTACAAGTATTGGTGAATTCATATGCTGAATACTACAGAAGTGCTTTATACTAGCATATAGGTTGAGGTTTTTTTGCACCGGAAGGAGAATATATCCTCTGAAATACAAGGCACATTCATATTGCTGTAATTATAGCCACACCAGTAATTACACCAATATAATTATTCTATCAAAAAGAAAATCTAACAGATACTGACTATACATGTTCTGTATAGCCAGGCCCTAAATAACGTGGTATCTCTGCCTACTTAAATGCTCATCTGTATCATAAAGATTTTTTCAGTTATGTTAATGAAAATATGGTACATAGTTTGCTTTTTTTTACTTCATTAAAAATAGAATTGAAATTTTTGCATAAAGATAATAATAACATATTTTGGATTTGAGTTTCTGTGATACAAAATGAATACAAATGTAAGCTTTTTCTGTATTCTGAGTTTGATGATTAGGAACAGATGTTCATGGACTTGGACATCTTATTTTATATATAATTACTAGAGCTGTCCTCCTAATCATAGCATGCAGAATTGATCACTTGCCATATCTAATTAAAGCAATTTTTCCTCCTAATGCAGAACCATGAAAGTACTGTTCCCTAAATTCTCTTCTGAATGGTTTGCTAATAAAACTTGTAGCAAAGACTTGTTTTAGTCTTTTAATGCTGCTAATAAAATTCATTTCTTTGTAGGATGTTTGCCAGATGTTGTTCTGTGCAAGTACTGCCCATTATTTTGGCTGCATAAAATTTAAAATACATGTTCGTATCTAGTTATAAAATTAACAATTTATAGATACAAATAGTTGCAGTATGAGCCTTAAAACAAAACTGCAGTCAGTTTGTCCTATGCATGGTTCCAAACACCCTCATGGCAGGACATACATTTTTTTCAATTGCAAATATTATATGCCTTTTTTTTTTTTTGTAAATTAAGTTTAATTAAGAGCTTGGCACTCATGCACTTCTGAGAATCTTGTTGGTGCCTACATCTTGTTCCCTCACTTGATTTTCTGGGAAGCAATACTTATTTTAATTTTTTTCTGCCTCAAGATCTGATTGCAAGATATCCAGCAACTTAATAGCAACAAAAATCAATGTGTACAGAGTTTGTATGGTGATGTTTTGGTAGCTGGAGGGGCTACAGGGGTGGCTTCTGTGAGAAGCTACTAGAAGCTTCCCCTATGTCCAATGGAGGCAGTACCAGCTGGCTCCAAGATGGACCTGCTCTGGCCACCGCCAAGACCAGCCTCTGTTGATAACGTATTTAAGAAGGGGGGGGCAGCTGTGCAGCAACAATAGCAGCCTGAGAGAAGAGTGAGACTATGTGAGAGAAACAACTCTGCAGACACCAAGATCAGTGAACATGGAGGGGAAGGAGGTGCTCCAGGCGCTGGAGCTGAGATTCCCCTGCAGCCCGTGGTGAAGACCATGGTGAGGCAGGCTGTGCCCCGACAGCACACGGAGGTTAAGAGTGGAGCAGATACCGACCTGCAGCTCATGTAGGACCCCAGGCTGGAACAGATAGAGGCCCAAAGGAGGCTGTGTCGCTGTAGAAAGCCTGTGCTGGAGCAGGCTCCTGGCAGGACCTGTGACCCCATGGAGATAGGAGCTGACACTGGACCAAATTTGCTGGCAGGACTTGTGACCCTGCTGGAGCAGTCTCTTCCTGAAAGACTGCACACTGTGGAAGGGACCCATGCTGGAGCAGTTTGTGAAGAACTTCCCATTGGGAAGGACTCACACTGGAAAAGTTCATGAAGGACTGTCTCTCGTGGGAGGGACCCCACGCTGAGCAGGGGAAGAGTGTGAGGAGTCCTCCCTCTGAGGAGGCAGAAGCGGCAGAGATGATGTGTGGTGAACTGACTGCAACCCCCATTCCCTGTCCCCCTGTGCCACTAGCCGGGAGGAAGTAGAGAATATTGGGAGTAAAGTTAAGCCTGGGAAGAAGGGAGGGATAGGGGGAAAGTGTTTTTTTTGTTTTATTTCTCTTTATCCTACTTTGATCTGATTGGTAGTAATTTTTCCCCAAGTCAACTCTGTTTTGCCCATGACAGTAACTGGGGAGTAATCTCTCCCTGTCCTTATCTTGATCCATGAGCTTTTATATTTTATATTTTCTCTCCCCCGTCCAGTTAAGGAATGGCTTTGGTGGGCACCTGATGTCCAGCCAGGGTCGACCCACCACATGGTGTTCTTAGGTGGTTTTCATAAGTTAAAAGTTAACAGCAGAATTCACACTAGCTATGAATCATACTCGCACAGCATTCAGCTCATGTCGGGCTAATGCTGCACTACTCCTCTTAAACCTCAAAGTCCTTCTCCTGGTGCTTGAATAGGGTGGACATGGCTTTACCATCTCTGACACGGGGCTCCCACGCTCTTTGGTGACTAAATGACATCACCTGTCAAACCACATGCAGCTCAGCAAAAAACCCACTAATCATAATCAAAACCTGCCTTTTCAAACACACTTTACTGTTTCAAACTACCCAATAGTATCTTTCCCCAGTGAACCTTTCAGAGGGCAATGCCGAAAAAATCCAGGACTTCATGTAGTGTGTAGAAAAAGCAGACTCTTAAAGGAATTTTAAGTATCATGGGAAAAAAAAATACTGTTGATATCTTTTCTCATTAGTGTTGAAATTATTTTTTTTTATTGTGATTTACAGTGTTCTATGAGAAAACTGAAAAGGAATCTGTGTTGCAGGGACAATATGGTGACTTAACTGATAGATAAGGGGGTTTAATGGGGTTTAACCTTGTCGACTAACTGTCTCGCCTAATTAACTATAAAAGCAGAAGGAGTGGAAAATATTATAACCAAAGGAGCTCACCATTTATTTGAAATGCTGATTTTTAAAAATTATTTAATTAATATACATTTAAAGCATTAATTTGATAGATAAGCCAACGTTCCTACAACTCATCTTGTGGCCAAAGCAAAGTTCCAGTTACTCCTAATTCATTGTCAAAATGTATTAATTGACCTTAATTCATGTTTTTCATCAACTGCTCATAGAGGCTGATGTCAATTTTTTTCTTTCACTATGTGATTATGAAATGTTAGCATGTTAGGATGTTGGTATGTCCAGATAAAACCTTTAGACATGGTGTCCATAATTTGCTTTTGAAGAGGGACAGTTTTGTCCTACAATGTAATTTATTTTCCATGTGGGATCTTTTGAGCTGACTTTCCCCCACAGAAATTGCAGTAATTAGGCTCAGTTCAAAATGCCATTCTTACTTAATAAGCAGATCAATCTCACTTTGCAGTTCCTTCATTGCCTTTCTGGGGATTTACAAGTCAGAGGGTAAGTAACTATTTACTGCCAAAACCACAGTGGAGATTCAGTAACAGCCTCCAGGGAAGTCAAGCCTGGAGATCACAGAACAACACCACTTCTGGGAAGGTAGGTGCCCAAACCTGATGAGAGTAGTTAATACCTTCAGTGAAGACTTACCTTGACTTAAGATAATTTGACCGTATACCAGGTAATTGCCATATCTGGACACTGGAGTAGCTGGGTACATGTTCAAGTCCTTATGAGAGAAAAATATCTATTTTTTCTGGGTATATGGAAGGAAGAGAGAAACATTCCAAGAACGCCCCACCATTGCTTGCCACCCCATTGTGTGGTAATGAATGGAAACTTCATCCTGGTTCTTATCTGCACTGCTGTGCCCCGAATAGTCTGACATTAGGACTCGAATAAGAAAAAAAAAAGCAAACCAAAAACAGCCTTAAAATTGTTCCTTTTCTCTCTTCCCTAAGAAAGAAAAACTTGTTTATGTTTTACAAACAAGATTATAGCAAATGACCGCACCCTCGCTTAACTGGGAATTATTATGTGATTATACCTTTTGGCTTGGGGGCGAGGAATCACCTGAAGACATCTGTGCCCCTTGTGTTGCAATTTGAGAGGCTGATTACACTGTTTTTTTAGGCTTGCTGTAGGTACGAGTCTATCCTGGGGGCCCAGGAGTCTATCCTTAAGGCCACTTATATTCCAGGAGCTACTCCACCTTTTAAATGAAAGAACAAACTGCCTGATGAAAAGCTCATTGAAATCTTGCATGTGACTTCAGTAAAGTCACAGGAAAAACATGCATATTTCTTCTGGCAGAGTTATTGCTTTTCTAGAGGCCAAAAATTATAAATTATAATATATTGACTATAGAGTGGATTGATTCATGCTCTGTTTTTTTTTTTTTTTTCCTTTAAATTTCTGCAAAAAACTCCTATGTCTTTTCGATGAAATATGGAAAAGATGAACTGACATTTTAAAAACCACCTTATAACTAAGCTGCTGTTTCAGGAATAAGATGTCTAAGTTATGTGTATTATTAAATATGTGACCAGGAGTAGTTACAACATCAATTATAAGAGTAGGCTGATTTTATGGGGAAAAGTGGATCATCCCATCAATCTGCCTCATACCAACAACAGACATTTTAGTGCAGGTGAAGTAAACATGTGCTAAGAAGCAAAGAACACAGACAAGATTGGGGTCTCTGTGTGCATATCTATTTAGACGTATAGTAGCTAAACTACCTATTTTTTTGTGCTTCAGAATCCACAGTGATTTTTCAGAAGGCCTTAAAGGTCAGGGGAAATAAGTGTGCTTTGCAGGGTCACCGCTGAGAAAGCAAAGCAATCACAGCAGACTTGTTGGTGTAAGCACAGGAATTATGCGGTAATAATTTGCTTTAGTAGAGACCTGTACACCACGCCCATATCCACCTGGCACTGATACATCCTGCTGATAATTTGGCATACTTTTTTCTAGTAATGCAAACTGCTCCCAGTGGGCCACATCAGAGCAGTGGAAACAGTAACTTAGGCTGATACAGCCACCTGAATGCAGGTCTTCTCACATTCAACAGTCAAGCGTCTGGTAAACTTTTTGAACACTGTTATCTGTAGTTCAAAGTCCCAATGATATTAAAAGGCTTTTTATATTATGAGCTGCTACACTTTCACTTCTATTCCCTGTCAATGAACATAAACTATGTGGTCAGTAAGGTGCAGAGAGGAAGCCATGGATTATCTTGGACAGAGAGACAAAGAACAAGTACAATGAGTTATCTGAAATCCCAGCACTGGTCCGAGTCCAACCCTAACACAGAAGGGGAGCCCAAAATTTCACTCAGATGCTTGAGTGAAAATACTTTTATTACTCCACAAGAGACAAAACTCAGCTAAACACTAATCTCCATCAAATTCCTGAACAATAACTTTGAAAAGTAATGTTTACTCTACTTAAATTCTGAGTGAGCATGTCTGGCTCTTACCTTCCCACTGGATGAAAACAGGTATGAGTGAAAATGTGGAGATCCTGTCTTTCCTCCAGCTCTTCCCCATGCTTTCAAATCATCTCCCATTTCTGCTTGGGCATGCTTGTTTTCTGATTGTCCAGCACCTTAAAAAAAAAAATGTCAAAGACAGTGTAATACAAAATAACTAGTTGATGGTTTTAAAGCATGGAATTATTCAATCCATTAATGAGACATATTTAAACCATATGAAATGTATTATGCAGTATTTGTATGACAAAACTAATTTACTGTTACAAACCTAGTCATAGATATGTAAACTTGTTTTCTGTATGTATCAGAAACCCACGTTTATTTGTTCAAATACAGACCTGAGTGGTGGACTGTGGCCATGCAGATTTCTGGTCATGCTCTGCTTTTCTTGCCATGCGATAGAGGATAAGGGCAGTATTTGTTTAGGGGATGGGAAGCAGTGGCAACGTCCACACTGTAGTGTTACAGTGCCCTAAGCAGCTCGCCAGGGTCACTGAGATCTGCTCTGATGTCCCAGTGCAGACAGACGGTGATGACCCACCACTGTAGGGGCAGCAATGGGGAAGGAGCCACAGAGGTTGCCTGGCTGAAGCCTATAAAGTCTACTCACTGGAGGTAGCCACACTCAGCACTGTGGCTCATAGCCATAGAAACCTGTTATCATTCGCTTATTTGAAGGTGGTATTTTACAGGATGCTTAACATTTTGCCAGCACAGCACAGAGGGAAAAATTGCAAGTGTCAAGAAAGGAAAGCACTCATATTATTCCAACAGCCCTTCTCAGAAGGCTGTAAAATATACTGACTGCATATTTTCCCAGCTTGTCTCCTGCCACTTAAGGATTCCTCTTGAAAGATATTCCCTCAAGGATTCTGTCTGGAATAGCTTCATTAAATATTTCCTCTGCTTACTCTTCCCTATGCCTTTATTTTAGTACTCCCAGAAGTTTGACAAGATTATGATATTGCACAGTGGGGAGAAAAAGTGCTCAGCACCCAAGGCCTTAAACGGAGCTTTTGCTTCAAGACTGCACAAGGTTTAAATATGTGTTTTTAAGTGTGGAAATAAAAGGATCAGGAACCATTATCTGCTCTTTGGGGTTTTTTTTTCAGTTCATCTGGGACCTCAAGGAGCAAATTTCTGCAATATCTTCCTATGCTTTTGCAAATTTTCTGGTGAAAGTTTGAACCACAGGGAAAAAAAAGAGTGGTGAGCATGTATTTTGTGAGCTTATGTCTAGAGGTAAACAAAACACCAGTAGATGCAGGAAATCCTACAGTGTTGACTGTGGTAAGTTAGGATGGTATATATGGATAAGCACCCCTCCACAAGTGTCTTATTATTACGGACTTTCCTGGACCATCTACTGTTGTAACAAGGAAGATGGCAAGTAAATAGACTTCTGCTCCAATCTATTATGGCCATCCTTCTGGTAAAAGCAAAGCAGTAGTGAAAGGTGCAGCTGGACACAATCCAGACAATGAAACACAAGACAGAACTACTGGTAACAGTAATAGGCAATATGCTGGCAACCACAGGAAATCTGAGCCCAGAGCTACAGAGGGGAAGGCAATGCAGCCATTGCCACCAACCCATACATACATCACACTCCATTAAGTCACCTCTTTTTCCTGTGGAGCTCTCAACTGACTTCATCATCCAACAACAATACATTGTTAATAAAGTTCGAGTGTTTTGTAAATCAATGCCCTTTTATTGTAAGTGATAACGATAACAATAGACAGGAGATGAACAATACTTAGAGATAAGCACCAGGGTGAAGCTTTACAATTACTTGGACAAGGAAATACTGTATCAGGACAACCTACGCTCAAAACAGGTTAGTAATGCGTTAGTTATTAGTTAGTGTAGTTCTCTTGTTGAGCTTAAGCCATATTATGAGACACTTCCACTTGCCTGTCAGCTTTCCACAGACCTAGTCTACACCCTGTGTGACTACCTGCAACTTGTTGTACCCCTTAGCAGGAAGAGAGCACTGCATTTCATCAGCCTGGAAAAGAAAAGACTGGCAGGGACAGCTAGTATCTTGATGAGCATCATGAATGACAACTAGGTGATTGGGGAACTGAGAATTCCTTGCTAACAGCTTTGCCAAATGTTTCCTGAATTGCCTAATCCTCTTCTCCAGACCAAGCTGATAGCACTGAGGCTTTCCCAGTGACCTGCTACAACACAGAAGTTATTAGCTCCCAGTTATCACCCTGCCAGGTGGGTCATGGTGACAAAAAATAGCACCCACAGTCAATTAGTAACTTGGGATGAGTGCATAAGGGGATTATACTCTCCCTGTACATTTTCTTGCTGAAAATCCACACCTCCAAGGCCAACATGTGCCTTGAGGTTTTAGTTTCATTGCTGGCCAATATAACAACTAGACTCATTGAGTTGTATGTCTGCCCTACAAACACAGCAGTAACAAGCAGTTACACTTAGCTTGATTCCTCTTGCATACGTTTTCCACCTCTGGGCATAGGCACTGCCAGTATCCTTCCCACTGCAGCAGGGTGTATCCTGACCTAACAGTGGGAAAGTGCTTAATTATTCTGTCTTTACCCATGTAAGTGATGATAGGCTCAGAAATGAGACAGCCAAATAAATGAATAGATTAAAGAAAGCAAAAGTCAGTGTTTGAACCTCAGCTCCCACTGTTATGATGGGAGCTGGTATGCTGCCAGAGCCCCAGGAGCATCCCTGCTCCTGGAATTCTGGCTTGCAGGGTTCAAGGTCCCTTTGGTATTTGTTGGAAGGGACTGCCAGGCAGTGCGGCTAGGAGCTTCAGCAAGGACTGACCCCCTTCCCGTGGGAGCTGCTTTGAGCCAAGCCTCTACCCTTTGCCTCCCACCTGAATTTGACCATCCCAGGGCTATCTGACCCTAGTTCCCCTCACTAGGCCTGACCCTGGCCTCTGTCTGCAGGCTGACATCTCATCCTGGCCATATCCCTGTCCCTGGTGCTCCCCAGCCTGCCCTGGTCCCTGGCTGGGGGCTGGGGGCTGGTCCTGTGCCCGCTCACAGCACCCTGATGCACAACATGGTCACACTGCTGACACTTCTAATGAGGCATGGCTGCAGCAAGTAACACTGAGGACAGTACAAGGCTCTTTTCAGTGGTGCCCAGTGACAGGACCAGAGGCGACTGGCACAAACTGAAACCTCTGAATCCAGATAACTCCAAAGAACCTGTCCTCTGATGTTCTTCCACTAATCAAAGATGCACCTTTTGGTATGGTGGCATTTGGTCTTGGGTACAGAATCTATATGAAATGTCCAGCCAGTCTCTGCCAAACCTTTTTCCAGGGTAAAAGTACGAACACCTTGAAACGGATGAAAATATTTAACATAAAACATTAGACCTTGTTCGAACACTAAAAGGGTTAAGCTTTCTGTTCTGTTAAATTAAGAAAAGTGCTGTTACTGCTTCCTCCTTGCTTGCCAGTGCGGTTTCCTCTGCAGTAACATCCGTGACACCACAGAATTTTTCAAGACCTAATTAGTGATGTTAGAAGAGAATGTTAAGTTCACCAGGTAGTTTGGGGAATAATGTAATTCATACATATATATATATATATGTTAGTTAAGTATGTTGACTCTTCCTCACATTCCCATGAATCTTGTGTAGCAGCAGCTCTGGAATGCAAAAATCATCTAGGGAATTCTTCATTGCTAAGATTAGCACTAAAGAGCTAATGGCTTCAGTATGTTGTATTGTTTAGATGTGAGGTTAAATTCATAGATCAGACTTGGTTTCTTCTCTGGAAAACCAGTTTAAATGCAGCTAAAGTGTGCAAGTTCCATTTTTGACTGCCCTGCTTTGTAGCTTGGAGGCAGAGCCTTAGAATTGCAGAACAATTTGTAGTAGCTTGAGTAATAAAGCAACAAGTAGTAGCTTGGGTAAGAAAGCAAGAGGCATTAACTCAGTTTTTCATCTCTAATTCTCCAGTCACTAAAGTATCTGTCACCAGAAGAAGGAGCAGTGTTAAAACTGGGACCAATGGCTTGAAGGAAAAGTACATTCACTAAATACTTCAGCAAAAAAAAAATTAAAGTTTATGTGTAAATTTAATTCCTACATCTTCAAAGGGACAACTTACATGAACTGGCTTATATAAATCAAAAGGTACAAAGAATCTAGGTTACTGTAGTTCCCTAAAATCAAGTATGTCCCACTTTAATTTTATTAATTTTTATGTGTAGAATTTACTTTCCAATGGCTCTCTGCCTTTGTTCTACCCTTTTTAATCTCCTGACCTATTTTCAATGGATAAGAAATTGCCTTTTGCCCATATTCTCACATCACTGAAGTGACTGATGAGTTTGGTCAGAATTCTGAGCCTTTAGAATACAAGAACTGAAAACTGCTGTTAATGGCTACAGCTGTGCCTAGAAAGACTGAAGTAAAACCAGAGCTATGCAATCTGCTAGACTTAAAAATAAAATTAAAAACAAATAAATTACTGTCACTTGAAATAGCTGCTCACCTCTGGGAAAGAGAATGTAAAAATAATTAATTTTAGCTGTATTTATGCAATGGGGGCAAAATAGAGTTAAATCGATAATAAAGAAAAAAGATTACTCAAATACCGTCTTCTATGACCTGTGCCAGATTCCAATAATGAAAACAGATTATCAACAAATATTATAAAAGCAGCAAAATATATAAACCCAAAGCTCCATCTGCTCTC
The DNA here is from genome assembly GCF_000691845.1 of Merops nubicus. Lineage (NCBI taxonomy): Eukaryota > Metazoa > Chordata > Aves > Coraciiformes > Meropidae > Merops > Merops nubicus. The sequence goes on along the minus strand of NW_008620978.1, from coordinate 34,145 downwards.
TTTTATGCAGCCTTGGTAAACTCATCTGAACAGGCAAATATGACAATGTGAAGATAATCTGGGAGTTACAGAAAGCATTCCTCATAATACAGCAACACCAATTACTATGTACATTTGCCAGACCAGCTGATATTTTAGATGTCTTCTCGTGGGTAATCTGAGAAGGTTCACTAAACCAGTAGTACAGAATCTTGTTTCTAATCTTGCAAGGCTTCCTTGTAGGTATTTAGCACAACCTTCACATATGCTAATGGACACTGGCACAAGGGGGTAGCACTTTCAGAAATAACATCGTGCCCTCTGAACTCCAGACAGATTTTTACCCATAATATCCATCTCCCTCCTGCTGGCTGCTACCTGGCAATAGTGTCCTCTGGACAAAAAATAGTCAATAGTGCCAACCAAACCACTCAAATCTTGAACCCACTGAGGTTGATGCAGTTCTTGACTTATTGCTTTACCCCATCTCCTCAGAGGAGGAGAGAGGGAGTGACTGTAGCCTCCAGCTGCTGCTCACAACTAGCAGCAATTTGTTCACAACCCTTCCTAAGATGCCTGTCCTAAATGTATCCTAATTATAAAAATTAGGCAGACTTTGTGATCCCCATGGGTTATTTGTGATTTTGCTTTTGTGAGTCACCTAACGTTGTCTTGGGCAATGGAAAGTGTGCTGCTTTGCACCTGCTCCATCACCATCCTCATCCCCTTGTCATACCCTCTGCAGTCCAGGGCAGCCCTTGCAGGTCCCAGGACTGGGATCCAGATCGACTTGTCATCTATCTGGACTGGGCAGTAAAGGGATTTTGTTCCCATATCCTGCACTGAGCACTCAGCCACGGCTAAAGATTGGGCTAAGAGATACCATTAATAACTGCAGATTGTGAAAGAGCTGAAGCAAAATATTAATTGATTTATAAAAACAAACAAACAAACAAACAAACTCTTACATAACATTTCTCTATACTAAACAAAAGAGACTGTATAGTAAAGAGAATTTTTAATGATGATGTGGTGGTAGATCATAAGTTTTCTATAAGCTACTTTTGAAGTCCTGTGTTTTTGAAGCTGGTGATATGTTTGTAAAAATTCTATAGCATGGATTTAATACTATACATAGAACTGAAAAATCAATATATATCAGAAATACAAGTTTTCCTACCTATGCTATTTAATTTATGCTGAAAACTGTTACAGTTAAGTAAGGAAAACTGGAAGAAAATAATGTGTTGGTCTTCCAATGTAATAAACTTGCCCTATCATTTCTTTTTCTAAGTAGATTTAGATAGACATGGTGCAGAATGTGAACCCCTATTGACATATAAGCAGAAGCATAATATGGCAGTGAAACTGGGAACTTAAGCATTTCTAAGGAGATTACCTACTGTTTAATGCAGGATATTTTTAACAATAATAATAAAAAAATCTATATGAGTTCGTTTTGCTAAAGATACTGTCATTTTCTGCTAGCAAGACATCATGTATTTTGCTGTTTTATGGCCACTGGTGTTATTCTATCATTCTGCAGAAAAAAAGGTCTACAGAATTGTCCATTTCTTTTTGTGATATGGGCAAAATAAGCTTTCCACACTAAATTAGGCTAGATTAATATATATTTGGAAAAAAAAAATTCCCTTCTGATGCTATTTGAATACATCAGCAGGCTGCACCAACCATTACCAACTTTTTTTTACATTTAAAATATCATGTGTATCACAAAAATAGCTGACAATAGTAGTTTAAATCAGTTATGTTATATGCTGAAATAGAAAATCAAAAGTACATAAGGGAACAGAAAACAAACAAGCAAATCCATGAACTGCGTTTCTAACGTGACAAGAAAAGATTAGGCTTTATGATGACAAAGACCAAGCAGAATATGAATACTAACAACTTTTTTACTAAATGTGCACTATGAATGCAGAGCTATGGGCGTAACACAAAAGTTGCTTTGTAATGACCCAATTTCTTTCACCCCAAGGTGAATCTGATGCTAAAATACATTTCTATGAAAAATGCTGTGGTTCTTGTAAAAACTGAGATAACCATAACACGTCTTCAGTTATTAGTTGAGACTTATGACAAACTATGTCTGCACCAAGTGTTGCTAATAGCACCTGGTTGATGTGGGTCTTTGTTCCTTCCACGCAGCTCAAGTCACATGAGGATAATATTGACCTTATTTCAAGGAAGAATTATTCATGTCACTTCTTTTAGTTACAGAGGTTGTTCACTCAGTCATGCCTGACTGAAATAGAAAGGATGGATTCACAAATTCAGTGCCAGACACACTGAGTCGACAAAGTACTGTATTTAATCTTTAAAACTAGTTCCAGAGCTACAAAAGCCAGAGGAAGAGACAGATCCAGCATGCTTGCTGGAAGAACTCTAATAATCATTTAGGACCTCAAGCAGTCACCTGTCAAATTCTATAGTCTCCTCTCCTTTGCAGACTTTTTCTCTCTATCCCTAAAGTTATCCATGTACTTGTCTAGCCACACTAATCCATAAGTCTTTTTTTTCTTTCCCCTCCTGATATCATCTCTGCAGTATCATCTCTCACACAGCCCAGCCTCTCAGCTCTCTCAGGTCCTTATTTTTCTCCCCCAGTTGCACCTCTGAGAACCTGACATTCTTGGAGATGCCTTTATAGGATTGCTTTCAGAAAATATACTTACTCCCCACCTGCCAGTCACCAATCCTTCTCTTTTCTTTATACTCCAAGGAAAGGAGATGGAAACTCTGATGTGTCAAGGTGAAAAATAAAAACTGTTTAAACAGAGAATTAAATTCAGGACATCTACTGCCTTCACGAGAGGACATCCTTCACGTCTTCCAAGTCCCCTTCCCCTCTTCCTTAAGTCCATTCCTACTGCTACTTGGAAGTTGGCCAGGCACATACTTGTAAAACAAATAGTCCAAACTATACAGAGTCAAAACCTTTTCAGTCCTAAGTGTCAAATGAAAGATACCCCTGTCTAGTAGATAATCTTCTTACACTTGATACACAGGACTTGTGATAACTCAGGCTATACACTCCTAAATCTCTGCTCAAATCTAGTCCTAAGAGAAGAAATTACATTAACCTGCTTTCATCCTGAGTAAGAGTATCCATGAAGGAGGATAAATAAAGTTCAGCCACTGCACTTTTAAGCCTCACTCAGATTAATCAAATATTCCCATATACAAGAGCTTTAATGTGTTTTCCATGCAGGTACTAGTCCAGACAAGCCCTCTTCAGCATTACAGGTTGTAATATTGTGTTGTCTGCTTTCAGTAAGATATGCTATGGGGCACAGCACTGGGTACCAGTCATCTCAATATTTATGAAGTGGCTCATAAAGGTTAGTAAATGACAAGAATTGCTTGTTGTGCCATACACCATTACTTATGTGGACCTTACAGTAGCCAGTGCTTTCTACTGAGTCATTTTAGTCTAATGCAACTGCTGTTTTCTGCAGTAATAGGCAATATCTACCCCATGACAAGCTATTTTGTAGAGCCTGAGAACCCAAGCAATGAAGGCATTAGCAGTGATGCTTTTCTTTTACAGTCCACGCTCATATTGGTATGGTAAGTATCTAAACTGACAAAACAGCAGTATTTCACTTAAGTATCTTTCTATTTTCTCTTTTTTATGTAAGTGCATTTCTATGTTTATTCCATTATCATTCACTAATATAGGAAATAATTGTGTGTCTGAAATTTTCTTTCAAATAGAGCTCTGCATCATTGATTTTAACTTTGCTGTAGTTATGCTAGAACAACCTAAGTATGTGAGTTATGAATGATCTTGTCACAGCCATTATCTTTCTCTTGGTGGCTTTTTGAGTTAAACATAGACTATTTATATATAGCTTGTGGAATGACAGAAATAAGGGCAGGAAAGGACTTCAGGAGGTCACCCGTTGCCTCTCCCTGCTGCAGGGCAGAGCTGAACAGTTAAACCAGAGCTAAACAGACCTGAGTTCTCTCTTGCTCTTGACATGTAACCCATATTCACACAATAGCTGCTGGTGGCTGTTTACCTCAGCTTCAAGATTTGATCTATTTATAGGTGCTGTGACTTTTTATAGACCATGTGATCCATACTATGCATTGCGCGTATAGCTCTTTTCATTCCATGCTCTTACTGTCTCCTTTCATAATGTCCCAGGTCCTCTGCAGATCTGAAAATCTGCATGTTGCAGTAGAAAGAAGGGCATTTCCACTGTCCCTCTACCCAATGCTATGACCTACAAATAGTTTACATCAGCCTCTGTCTGCTCTAGTAAATCCTGTGCTTTCATAACCCTGAGCAGTTATAAATAACAACACATGATACTGTATCTTGAAAAAAGCCACAGAACTTCCCAAGAAGCTGATTGCTCAACTGAAAATGCAGGGAAAAAGGGCAAAACTAACTATAATGTACAAGGTAAGCAGAACATCTGAGTCTTTTTTCCCTGGTTTCTTTCATTTGCAAAGCAGCCAGACACAAGTATCATTTCTAAAATTATGAAGTTTGTTGAGACCGCACAGGGCCTTCCCTGAAAAGGCTTTTGCACAGTGGGAACTCCACTGGGAGAATGTGGCTTGGGTAATGAAATGGTCTCAAAGCCGGTGGTCTGTGTTGTAGCAATGCAGTGCTTATACATATATTGTTCCGGTGGTTTTTGTTGTTTTTTTTTTCCTGAGGCATTCATCATTTTCATACCGCCAGGTATCATTAAAATTGCTATGGAAAGGCATGTATGTAATTGTCCTTGCGCCTTTAATAAAACTTTGTATTTGTGCCTTTTCTGATAGAACAACATTAGCAAATTCAACACTTAAAAACCTTGTGTGAGTTTGGTTTGTTTATTTGTCGGGTGTTTGTTGGGGTTTGTTGTTTTGGTTTGGTTTTTTTTTTCTCTTTGGGTGGCCGTTGTCTGGTGCAATGTGCTTACACGATATAATTAACAGTGAACCCTACCTAAGGTTATCCCGGGGAGAAGAGCCTGATGCTATGGAACAGATTAAGAATAACCAGAAAGGCCACGGATCTGTAGTCTAATGACATACTTTAAGTTCTCCAAATACACAGGGTCTTTTAACCTGTTAGGGGAAAAAAAAAAAAAAATCAAACAAAGCCATAGAATCACTTAGGTTGGAAATGATCACCAAGTCCACCTGTAAACCTAACACTGCTAAGTCTGTCAGTAAACCATTCTAACCCTACTACTTGCTCATAAAATAAAGCCTCAGAGTCACCCTGACAGAACTTGTACCCAAGTGCCCTCAAACTTGTAAAACCTTGCTCTGTATAAAACATGCCTCAGTACAAATGTCAGGCATTAAGAATGAGTAGTAGGATTTGATTTACACTATACAAATAGAAACTTACAAAGATTCTATATCAAGATATTAACTTTGCAAAAATTCCAGGATTATAGTCCATTCCCACCTCAGGATGGTGCCCTATGGTATACTGTATTGTAGGTCCCAGAGTAGGACTGCATAGTAGAGTTACTGGAGAAAAATATTTCATTTCCATCTGGCTCTGAAAAATCTAGGGCCTGATCTCAGGAACAGTCACTGAAATAACTTACTTGCACATCTATGAACATGGTTGCTCCTATGAGCAAAGCTGCTCTATGTTTTTAGCACCAAGTCTAAAACTCGATGTTTCAAAGAGAAAAATGCACCTGATGATATACTGGAAAGAGTTAATTCTCATCACCCCAACTCTTAACAGTTAAGTCATACTAAAAGTATTTCCAGGGATATTCATAGATGGCAGACACATATCTAATTGCCTGATAGTATAAGGACATGCAGAGCATGTTTCCGGCTCTTCATCATCCGATGGTGATGGAGAAAATGTTCTACACTCCAGTGATACAACAGGAATGGATGTAAATGTAGGACCCAACACATATGAATCATCCCACCAACCAAATAGTGACTCTTCACTGTTTGTTCAGCTCCTTCTCAGGCAAAGCTCCCACTTATATTAGTGTGACTGCTTTCACAAGGGAAGGTCATAACTGTAAGAGTCATTGCACTGCTCCTAAAGATAGATCATGGCCCTTACGTACGCATTTATCAGCAAGCTGATAGGTAACAGATGACATAACACAGCTGATTAAAGAAGATATTGTTTTGGCAAAAGAAATTAAATGGAGTTAATTAACCTTATGGACCAAAACCTAATAAAGCACAGAAGACCTACCAAAGAATGGATGTTTTCTTTACTGAACGCTACTGCTAACAAGAATGTGACACACAGCTTGCACAAGAACAAGCTAAGTTCTTTGTTACTCAGAGAAGATGAGAGTGGTTGAGATTGCTTCTAAGAATAGTAATTTTGGGTGATTTAGAAAAGTTTAGCTGAAACCAAGAACACTCCTGAGATTCTATGGACCAGAAGAGTTATGTAAAGCAATCCTCAGAACAAATACCTAAAACAGATAATAAATTTTAACAAATTAATACTGTCAGAGTAAAAGCAACCAGGAAATCCAGCCACATTCTGGATTTCCAGGTCTCAACCTTAGGAAGATAGAGACACCAAGTAGCTATTTGCCCAGCCAACCACATATGGTGTGGCTTCCAGAAGAGGCTAACACCAAAAGAGAGGAGAACTCGCTGGAAGTATGCTTAACAGTTGGGTTGGGAACACAACTGTGTTTTTAACTGCTGCCAGTGGAAGTCTTAATCAATGCTGTTCTTCCTTGTTCTGCAGCTCTTTACCTACGTACAGACACGTATACACCTGTCACAGCAGTATTGGTTTTGGAAAGAGAGACTAAAGCAGTGGTTCCAGAGTTGTACAGAGGTGTAAAAAGTGAGATTTGTGCAGAAAGGGATTTGTGATTTTCAGCAAGAAGGGAGGTGACAGCACAATATTTGCAGATGCTCAGCTTTTGAATGATATGGGCAGAAGGGATGATAAGTATACAGTTTGGCTGAGCGTATATGCAGTGTGATGGACCAAGATTACACTTCTTTCCTCGGATGTACCTGTCTCCCAGGTAGCAGATATCTCCAACACCAGGGCTTCTAGCCTTGCTCTGAGCAGGTCTCATAAATAAGGATTTGAAAACACCAAGGCATCCAGTGACTCATCTTATATAACGATTCAATGTTGCAAGCTGATGGAGCTTAGCCAGACTTAGCAACAGTGGAAAGTTTTAAATTGTTTTGTTTGGGTTTTTTTGGTTGGTTTGTTGGTTGGTTGAGGTTTTTTTGTTACAGACAATATTTTTGAGACTACCATCTACCCCTCTACTCACCAATCCCTGTTCAGACCCCACTGACCATCCATTTCACAGCTCTCACTGTCAGGTACTTTTGAAAATTGCTCTGTTCCCACCGTGATCCGATCCCTAGCATGTGAATGACAGCTACAGCATTCTTCCTGGGGGATGTCCCTCAGAGCATGGGATGTTTTAAAGCAAAGATGGAGTCCTAAGAACCACAACCAAATGTTCAAATGTGAACTTAGAAGATTGTCCTCAGGAGGATGGGAAGCAATTTGCTGATTTTAGAACCATAATGTTTATGATATTTGTGTTGCACGGCCAAACTCTGCATAAACAGATATTGGGTAATGCGAGTTTAGTGGAAGCTGTCCTACCCATGTCTAACCATTTACTCCCCCATTACGCTGCAATAATCATGTTAGTGTTACCCAGGGACAGGCCTCCTGGAAGTACAGGCAGGCTTCGAGTGATAGATTGCTGATACTCATGCAGAAAAGCAAGACCACCAAACCTTTGCACTTGTCAATATTTGTACTCCAGCAGTTGGTGACTAATGGCTTAACACATTGACTCTTGTTGCCACCCTCCCCCTGTCTTCCAGGAAAATAAGATTCGGTTTCCCAACTCAGGGGATTAGGAAAAAAATCGAAAAATGCAGCCCAGCCCTAGCCTCCAAAACAAATATTCTGTATTCTTACAAAGTCCTTTACATACAAATACACCCCAGGCTTTTATTAAAAACAAACAAACAAACAAACAAAAAACCCCACAGACCAGCAACAAACCCAGCAAGGACAGAAATGCCTGTTTTAGAGTAAAAGCCTTAGTGTTTTGCCTGAGCTCACAAAGGAGGTTTCTACTTGACCTGGAACCAGAGCCCAAGACTTCCAGACTCACACTTCAGAACCCCATCAGCTAGGTCAGTACAACCTACCTAGTACTTGCCTGCAGGTGTTTGCATCCAACTTGCAGCTTTTTCTTGGCAGAGGTAGGAAGGTGAGGTTCAAGCAGCAAGCTTAGTTGTCAACTATCATCTCCCGCATCTCTGAATAGCACTGCACTGACTTAGGAGAGCTGCCTCTCACCACTTCAACTCAAGTAAAGGATGAAGTAAATAATTTTATCCTGTGTATGAGCATGGTCAGCACAGGCATATTTCTACAAAATAGCCTGCACAGGGTCAAAGATCTGGAGTTCAACTCCTTTGACTGCCAAGATCAGGCCTGGTCTTCTCACTGAGCTTAACATATATCATTACAGATCATTTTACTCCTCCTGTCTGTGAAAATGGCTGGTTTTATTAGGTAGGAACACTCTTCTTGACAAAATCAAACAGACACGTATTGCATTAAGCAGGCAGCCACATTTCATTCTATGCCAGGGTGAAACTCACCAATAACTAAAGTTTGATTTCCTTAACAAATCCCAGAAAGTATGGAGTTTCAGTTTCACATTTTGTAGCTCTCTGTTTGGAAACAAAAAAAACAGAGATGAGAAAGAGAACACAAACATAGTCCAAGGAATCATTAAATTCTCTTATGCCAGGAGTTTTCTGCAAAGGCTGTCTACAGAAACAGAAGCAAAGGAAGGACATTGATAGTGAAGTGATGCTTCTACAGACCCTCCCTTTAAAAATTTGCTCTGGAAGAAGTCTTAGCACAATTCTTAATTTATGGCATGATTATGGCAAGATTACAGCAAGAATACTGCATGTCCTGTCACTCAAGGGTCTTAGGCTGGGTACTGCCAAGAGATCCTGTGTGAATCTTCTTCCCTCAGCCCACACACAGTCCCAGAGAAGGCTGATGCATTTCACATAATGAGAGTCCAAGTAAGATCCACTGATATTAGAAGCCAGAACTGGAACTCAGAACAACCAACTTCTTCAAGAGTATCTTCATCACTGAGCTGCAGCAGGACAGATTTTCAACCTACATTTATTTGTTCATATGCAATCGCTTGCTTATTTAACTGCCTGTCGTAATTACCTTCACAAATCCACTTACACAAGCATAAACAAAAAAAGGGTACTTACTTTCTTTAAACGAAAACTTTTCTCCAACTAAAAAAAAAAAAACTGCAATGGAAATGTGTTTTTCTTTTCTTTCTTTCATTGTGGAAAACAGAATTTTTTTCAGAGAAAATGGCAGTTTTTGCTGCAAATAACTTTTTCCAAGTTTAGGTGAAATAAATTTACAAACCAGTATTTTCACTCAAAACTTAGCCAAATCTGAGGTTTTTTTGTAAGGATCCTTTTATAGAAAACTACCAGAATACATAGAATTGTGGCTTCTTTCCTTTTCCTATTATTTAAAAAATATTTTCCACAGAAACCACTTACAGATTTACCAGAAATATAATGTCTGTGAGCATCTCAGCCACATCCCTCAGTGGATCACAAAGATATTACTATTCCTAACACTGGTGTTGGAACTAGATGATCTTTAAGGTCTCTTCCAACCCAAACCATTCTATGATTCTATGGTACTCGTGCTAGACTTATAATTTTTAAGATAGACATCTTAAACTAGAAACAGCAACATTTAGCTAAAAGTCCACTGCATAAACTGCAAAAATCTCATCAGGTATCAGAGTGAAACAACTAAGTTATGTGAAGTGGCTGAAAGCCGTTGGTCTGGCTCCAAGGAGATAGAGTGCTTCAGTTAAACAAAATACTTGACCACTGGAGCTGTTACAAGATATTGCCAAAATAAACCACAGTTATTTATTCAGATGATGCTCCTTGGCTTTCCTTTCAGGAAAACTGCCAGAAAATAAATGAAGTATTCACTAAAGCAACAGCCCAGAAAAGATACTTAAAGTTCTGAAGTCAGAATATGCAACATGCTTCATTTAACTAAGCAATGTAGTTAGATAAAGACTTGTTTTGCTTTACCTTACTGAGATGGCTTTTCACCATTTCAAATTTAACAGGTTTATTTAGAATGAAAACAATTAAATAGTGTAGTGAATTATGCCACCGACAAGAGAAGGCACCAAAAACAATCTTTTTATTTCCATTTATGAGAAATATTTTCTTGTGCAATTTCTCTCTTTCTTATCAGTGCTACTTGGCCAGTTTAGCCCTTATCACTTAGCTTAGTGATTTTGCCACATGATTTATTATACACAGGGTATAATGAAGTTGCTCATTACCTTTTAACTGTCTGGATATTTTTTCATTACACACGTACCTAAGAGTCTGGGTAGCTGGTGCAATAAATATGAATAGGAGGCAGTGGTTTGGGGTTCATCAACCGTCATCAATGTGGAAACACACAACACCAAAAGCCAGACAGCTTGAGGTATGAGCTCTGTGTGATAAAATGCTGCCTTATATGGGAAATGTATGGGAATACTCTAAGACTTACTTGCCTTGGGCCACCTCCTGGGAGCTGGACACCACTGGAATCCAAGGCTCTTGTCCTTTGCTGCCAGGATCTATCGGCTTTGTCAGAATTCAGGAAAGAAGTACAGGGGAGGCTGTAGGAAGGGTTGAATGTTAGTGGTTACAACAACGGGGAGCCCAGTGAGAAGGGTCACTGAAAGAAAACCATGCAGTATCCCAGGACATAAGACCTGAGAGCTCATGGCATGCCTGCTTTTAACTGCCATGTTTGTGTCGCTGTATGCTTGAAGTAAAACAGTCACTGAAACAGAAAGGTAGTGTGCCTAGTTGCTGTAAGAGTAACTGCTGTAGTATTAAAACACTTTCTGGATAAAATCATTTAACTGACACATCCAACAGGACAACCTGTTTATTAATGCCTAAAGCCTGACTAACACAGACCATGTGAAGAGAAGTTAAATGACAAGGTACCCTGTTTATAGTTGATGTGTTAGTTCAGTAGATTGGCACATATCTACAAAAATAATAACATAACTCTCTTCTGTCTTTTTTCCTGAGGAGGTGTACACTTTTGGCAACATTATAACCCTGTACATGATTTTCAGTAATTGGTGTTCAGACAAAAACTCACAAAACTGTCTCATTAAACCTGACTAACACTTGGGTCTAAAGCACTTTAAATGAAGTGTGAGCCAATTTCTCTGTAAAAGACCTACTAACAAAGAGAGAAAACATGAATAGAGAAGTTTTGAAGAACCCTAATTTGCTTTCTGTTGCTAAGAGATACACTTCCTGGATATACCCCCATGTTCTCAGCAAGTCTGACTCACAAGAACTCTGGCTTTCAGTAAACAATGAAAGCCCAACACTGCTGACAACAATGTAAGAAGGGTTAAAAATCAAATCAAATCAAATCAAATAACATGTAAATAAAATACTACTTTATACAACCAGTTCCAGACATTAGGCAGGGTGTTTTACTATTGAAGTGCTCTCTACAGGCTATATAATGCACCTGGAAAATGGATGTTGAGGCAGACTGGATGTTGCATTTGGAAAGTGATGTTTTAACAGCTCTGTTCCCTCTTCTATTGCCCAAACAGTATTTTCCTATTTGTGTTCTTTTTTTTTCTTATTTTCTTTTTCTTTGCAGCAAATACCATCGCTGAATAGCTTTCTCCCATAATATCTCCCTGTCACTTTTTGTAACCTCTACTTGTTACATGGAATGCTTTCAGAGACACAGAGGTTAAGGCCAGAACTTATCCAATGACTTCCACTTTTGGATGTCTTCATACAGGGTGTCTGAAACTAGTGATGTCTTGAAGGTGGAGTTTTTAGTTCCCAGGAAGTTCAGAGAAAGCCACTGGTGGTCATACCTTCTAAAATTAGGAATTACTTCTAAAAATTTTCACTAATCTGCTTCCCCCTAAAGGTCACTACATGAGACAAATCCAAAGTCCGAATGCTTATTTTGGCATTTGCTGGATGGTTTACAGAGAAAAGCCATAACCTCCTTGTTTCTCCATACATGCTTATATATTTTGTGCCCATAATTGCAAGATTTTCTCTCTCACTTTCTTATGCTCCCACCAACATGACCACTGGAATGACCAGCTCTGTATTTCCTATTGTATTTCACTGAAACTCGTGAAGATATTGAAGATATTCACAAGTTCAGAGACCAACCTTAACCAACCAATTCAAATTAACTTTAGTTATGGAGGCCACATCCTTAAAAATGCACAAAACATCTGCATTTTAAGACCAATACAGAACATACAACTCTATTATTACCTATATTATTATCTGTATAACTATAGATTAGTAATCAAAATACACAACTTGAAAACCAGAGACAACTATATAAGAGAAGTAAACCTTTGTAATAAATGAAGAAAAAATACCGAGTAGAATTTTTACCATTTGTCCACCTGAAAAGCAGGTTAAGGGAAATTTTTCCACTATTTTCAGAAGGCTGCACGCAGAGCTATTAATTCTCTGACTCACAAGTCAGTAAAAGGTCAGTGATCTTTTTGTGTACACACACTAACAATTATATTATAACAAAGTTAAAAGAAAATCCCCATTGGGGCAGGATAATAAAAAACGGAAAAGAAATGTGAGTAACAGAGGAAGAAAAAAAAAATCTGAAGGATCTAACTTTAAAATTTAACATTGTTTTTTATTATTACAACACAGATGTTACAAGAGGAAAAAAGTTAAAAAATAGCTGGGATAGTTTTTTTATGCAAACACAGGAACTTTCTTATGAATTCCCTATCACAACATATTCCAATATATTTCCCCTTTGTTTGCCATTACACTTACTATTAAACTTCCCACTAAAATAAATAATTCCTATGAAATCCTGTGTACTAAGTCCCGTAGTTCTTGTTAAGTAAAACTTCCCACTGACTTAAGTGGAAATTACATCTGAGCATGGCTTTGATCAAACTTCTTTTTTATGCCAGATTGCTGTAAGTGGAGCAGCAGGAAATTATCAAGCAGATAGAAATGTGAGTTTAAAAGTGGTCCTTTTATAATCTGCTCCTCCTAATGCACTTCACATGTGGAGGGATACCAGTGCTAAGCAGCATTTTGTCCATCCCGGTTAAAACATCTCTGAAGTTAAGAGCCTTCCTACGTTTCCTTCTTTGCTGCTGCATGAAGTTGAGTAGAAAGGGATGTGGATTTAAAGAACATTTTACATTACATGTAGTTAATTTAGCCACATTTGTTACCAAGTTTACAAAAGCTAAACACTGGAATCTTTAATGTAAAAAGAGAACTTGTATCTTTAGGAAAATTCTGTGTGATGTGTTTCTCTTTACTTTGAATTCTGACTGAATCTACAGCAATGTATCAGTATTGTTGGATTAGATCCTGCTTCACCTTTCAGAATAGACTGAAACCCTCTTCTTTTAAAGGACTCCACATCTAATATTGTCTTAGATTTTCTACCTACAAAAGTCACATAACAGTTTTACATGAAAAAAATTGAACCCTGGGTTAAAATCTGTTGGCTGAGGTTAACCAATATTTTGGTTTTGGTTTAAACAGGCTCACCAGTTGACCTAGAAGCATTTGCTCCAGTTTCAAAAAGCTGAATCTAATGCCTCCTTAACTGTACAAGGAGCTTGTACAGTGCTGTTACATTAGTGGATGGACACCAGACAGTCATCAATAACGGCAGTAACCTGCTCCCTCTTTTGAAGTAAATGATTCCCACACTCAAGAGATGTGATTACAGTTGCACACAAAGGCAGAGGAATCTATAACTTCTCAGTAAGCTATGCTACTAAATTTAAAAACTCTGCTTTGTGCCAAGGAGATATGCTGAACTATATGCACACAACTGAGAAAAAAAGCTGAGGCATGTATAGTAAGACTTTGCCCTTTCTGAGTGACTTCCATGGATATGGTCTATCTTTAGATCATAAATGTTCCACAAATCAGAAGGAGGACAATTAATCACTGGCATTATCTTTTTCAAGAAAGCTCATGAGCAGCTCCTTCCACCCTAAAACAGAGAGTGTGAGCAACTAACCGAAGTCCCATTTAAAGTTATGGGGGGTCTCTACTGCTGCAAGTGAGTTTAAGGCCACATGGTTCTGAAAACTTTCCTATATCCTTCTCCCCACCAACGTGCTTTTGTTAGCACTTGCAGTCTGAGCAATCTCCTGTGCACTTCAATATACTATGTACACCCACACTTCAATGCGTGCTGTTCCTCTCTAACTACTGCTTCTGTCACCTACCATGAAATTACAGCAGTACTGTCCTCCCCGACCTCCTACACACACGGTGGCTGACATTATAGCTTGAAGATGTCACTCGCGACTCAGTGGCATTAAAGGCTCCATATAGTTGCACAATGACATCTTATTACCTGACATTCAACTGGGAAAGATGCTCACAGAGAAAATGTTCACCTGGACACTAGATACAACTAGCAAAGAACCCAAGGAGGCATCCAATTTCTAAATACTTAGAATTAGGATATTTGCTACCATTCAGAGAGCGCTTCAGCTCTGTTGTCACAGTAACAAGTAGCAGCGACACCATGGTTCAACCAAATCACTTTTGCAGTCTCCCAGCATAGTATTCAACAGAATATATCTGAGTGCTTTCCATTTGCAAGCACATGAGAGAAAGATGTTAACTTAAATGAGAAGTAGGGACACAGGATTACACTATAATTTCTTATTTAATATAAAAGCAACATAGTGGGAAAATAATGAAAGTACTTTTTGAAATATAACACTCAGCATATTCTGCAACGTTCTGCTGTGATTCAAGGTAACTCAGCCTTAATCAAACTTCAGAACTCTGGTCATTCATTTGCAAATGTCAAGATGAGTTTTTTGAGTTTTCTAAAGAAGAAATCTGTCACTATTGATATAATTAAGAACTGTTCAGCAGGTTGCTATGGGAAACTTTTTTTTTCAGCTAACCTAATATATCTTCAGAGATTTCAATTAACTTCTGCTTCCAATGAATAATTAAATAAGTCTTATATTTAAGAATCTACTTGGCTGGCCTTTTTATGAGAGACAAAATGTCCGTCCTCATTAAATAAATAAATATCTAAAGTGGCTTCTATCCTGGCTTTACAGAAGAAAAAATTTAACTCCCTCTTACTTGTAAGGAAAAGGAAAGTAATAATACTAAAGGAGGAAGAATCCCAAATGATATGGAGTGAGGGGCTGATTCATTTCTTCTCTTTGCTTGTGTCATTTGATTTTGATTGCTTGTTAGAAACACTCATCTCAGAGGAGGAATGTTCATTGCCTGTGACTGATTTTCATGTTGAGTTATTGCACCGTCTAATGTGGACATCCAAAACCACTTTGTAGCCAGGTCTATAGGAAGAAATGGAAGAAATGGAACTGAGCCTGAAAATGTGTTTTCTCAAACAGGTACTGAAAGTTTTTTGCTCAAGGATGCAAAAAAAAAAAAAAAAAAACAACACCCTAAAATGTTTTGCATGCAGTTTCCAAAAGAGCTTGGGGAACTTTCTTTACTTTAGAGAAATGTATCTTTTTAACAACCGTTCCTTCTAGCATGCTCATAAAGTACTTTGCAGTAGCACACAACAGTGCTCTTAACTGTTTATATGCTTGTCAAATATTGTTTAGATAAGACCTGTTCCAGCCAGCTGCACTGTTTTAATGTAAATGTGAATGAATGTCACTGACAGAGCACGACCTATCCCTATCCCCTGTCTTCCTGGCCACTGAAATCTCCTCGAACCCTGTCTGTCCAAAAGTGAAAACTATATCCCAAGGCAACAGAAATCCCTAAAGCAGCCTCAGGTAGACATGGACTCAACAGTCCAGAAGAGAAAGCGACAAGAGCTAATGTGGCCACAGCTACTGGGCCAGACCAATACAACCTAAATCTCACCTCAGTTCCCATATCTAAAGTTCCCTGTAAGCTGGAGCTAAGTTTACAGGCACTTTCTAGACTATTCACAACTACAACAGTTCTTCTTAGTGGTCAAATAAGAAAGGAGAAAAATATCACTTTGATTACTCCCCATGTGAACTGCCTGTTTGTTCTCACTAACTGTATTTCAGTCTGTTCCTTTCAATGTTAAGTAATCACAATAACCCAGAATACGTTATAGAACATATTTAAGATGAGCTGTTATGTTTGGGCCCATACAGAGCTGATTGTTTCCTTATCTACTCTGCGTAAGCACTCACCTTACCAGGGTATTTCACCAATTTGGCTTCTCCATACTCTAGCACTGGACTTCAGGAAGGTGTAATTCACTTTTCTGTCACCTTCCCCTCCCAAGTCATCTGTTTGCTGTTAAAACCATCCTATATCAGTCAGTGGGGAAGAATATGCATAACTGTACAACCATCTCAGCAATAATGAAGCTGCATCAGGCATTGTTTTAACAACAGCAGCTTCAGTTGCAAGCAAGTCTAGCGTGATTTGGGCAAGGAACAGTCAATCAATTTACTATTTGCATGGATATAAAGGAGAATAAAGTTTTGCATGGTGTGGTTTCGTATAATATACAATTAGACTGAGATTTCAATCTTGCCTGTACTCTCAAGGTCAATCTTGCTGATGTTTTCAAACGGGATTCTTGAAGACATGACTTGTAAAGAACTGTTGTTTAAGTGTAATGTTCAATGCTTGCTAAAGTAGTTCGACCCAACTATGCTAGGGTTAAAAACAAAGTCCTAATCGTATAGGGGAAAAAAAAAAAAAAGAAACCAAAGTCCATTGTTAGCAGGGAGAGGCAAGCACAAACAGCAGTTAGCAAATGCTAAATAGGACATGCAAAAAGACTTCCATCACGTAAACAGGGATAATTACAGGGTTACAAAAACTTCCCACAGAGTAGCAGACAAATTTGAAGAGTCATATTTCTAACAAGGACAACTACTGAAAGAAGACCTCTTCTGGTGCAAGAACATAATGACACGTCAACTGACTTAAAAAGAGAGCAACAAACATGCAGTAGTATTGCAAGGATGATGAGAAGGAGCTAAACAAATGCTAGCCTGTGTTTAAAATTAAGGTAACATCAGAACTGGTGAAGGCAATATTTCTACCCCTGTATTCCAAGGCCTCATGACAGTAACCATGTGACTTCTGATACTCCAGTATTAACCCTGACACACCTACCAGGCTCATCAATTAGTCTTTCTTCATGCCTGTGTCCCCTGTCCTCCCCTCTCCCCCACCCCTCCCCCATTTCTTATGCTTCTTTAGTTTTTTTATTATAAGACACTTTTTAACTCCCCGCCATTAATTGTTAGACTTACAACAAGAGAGAGCCCAAAGTCAAGTGCCAGAACACAGAAAGACCAGGCAAAGGCGTAACTGTAAAGACAGAAGAAGATGTAATAAAGTTGATTAAAAAAAGACTAAAGAAAAGAGATGTGAGAAGAAATACTGGAGCTTCAAAGCAATAATAAATGGGAGAGGAAATACTGTATATTGGTATGTGTTCTGGTAGGCTTATTCTCTGTATGGCTATGTAATGTTGTAATTCTTAATACAGCAAACCAGAAAAGGGAAGTATGGGATGTAATTGCTTGGGCAGAGTTATGAAGCATGCAGGCATACGTGAGCTCTTGCACACAGACCAGAACAAACACGAACACTTATTGTTGATTTGATAAAGAAATAACAGCATATTTTGTGGCGTGCGCCAGCCAGCTGCCAACTCACTGCTAAATTGAATGTGACTACAGTCTCTGCTGAGTGGTCTTGCTGCCCCACACAGCGTCTGAACTGCTCATTACCAGCTTTCCCAGAGAATAAAGGCCATCGCCATGACTAGTGAACAGAAAATGATCTCACAAATCTGTTTAGGCATTCCTAGTTCACCCCTATTGAGAACATCTAGGTGACCAGGATATGATTAAGGGTCACAAGCCAATAAGCTGTTTGAGCCTCTGCCTTCTCACCCTTGGCTTTAGGAACCTTTGCTTGATTATCTGTGGTGCTTTCTGATTCACACAAAGAACTCACAATTTTGGAAGAAGACCAGCAATACTGATCACAACACTGACATGGGCAATTTCATAGATCTGTCTTTGCAACTCCACTCCTTCACAGAATCCTCCTTGGAAAAAAAGCTTTAGTAAAACAGGACCACTAGTGCAGCTGGTTTGAAGTGGAATGGTTGTCTATTCTTGCAAAACATAGGCATATCTACATACAAGCAAGTAACAGCAAAGCCCCAGAAGCAGCCAACCTTGTACCTACAGGCCTGTGTTGTTGAGGAGGCTCCTAGGCCAATTCAGGGGTGGTCTCATAGCTCCAAGTGTGTTTGTACTCTGAAAACTCCATGGTTTGTTCTCACAGGCCATGTTAGACTGAAACTCAGAACTGGGTGTCTGCCCTTTCTGAGAGCAAGTGGGAGGGAGAATCCCAAAGGGAACACTTGCAAGCAAAGCCCCTGCATTTCCCAGTGCGGTGCAAGCACACGCCTTCTCCAGCTTCTGGCATCACACCATCTCAATTTCCTGCTGCTCTCAGGCAAGAATATTTCTGTCGATCACTTTTCAATGAACAGTCTCATTAGCATTAGCGTTTAAAGTCTTTGAAACTACAAAGGAGAAAAAGCAGGTGGGCGATTATGAGAGAGTGGACATTACGAGAGGGCAGCAAGCTTAAAGTATTTCTGTTTAAAGGTGACCTACCTTAAGGAGAAGATTAGACCAGATGACTGACACAAATTTTCTGTGTTCTCAAACTAGTTTCTTTTAAGTTTACTCTCACCCATTCAGGTTTGTTGTAATAAAAATGACGGAAATTATACTAAACAGCTGAGTGATCCTATAAATACGTTTGTCTTAACGTCTTCTACTAAGTAAGAGAACATTTTAATTCGTTAGGTAAGTCCCACTCTTTTTACCTCATCAGAATAAAGGGTTTGAGAGAAATTAAAAGCATTTCTCCACAGACCAGCATATAGTTAGTAACCAACATTCTAAAAGTAATCTGTAAAAACCTTTCATGCTGTCTCTCAAAAATTGTGCCAACCGTTCTTACAGCCAGAATACAAAAGACTATGCGAGGTTTCTAGCAACTAAGAGTAAAATATACGTACATTAAGCATGTTTCACCTACAGAAGAAAATACAAGAGAGAAAGAACTGTCCTCCTCTATAGTGGGATGAATTCATAGAATCATAGAATCCTTTAGGTTGGAAGGGACCTCCAAGATCATCAAGTCCAACCATTGAGCCATTAGGGCTCTAAAGTCCTCTGCTAAAACAGATCAGAATCTGTCAGGGTTGGAAGGGACCACAAGGGTCACCCAGTTCCAACCCCTCTGCCATGAGCAGGGACACCTCCCACTAGATCAGGCTGCCCAGAGCCTCATCCAGCCTGGCCTTAAAGACCCCCAGGGATGGGGCCTCAACCACCTCCCTGGGCAACCCATTCCAGGGTCTCACCGCTCTCATGGGGAAGAACTTCTTCCTCACACCCAGCCTGAATCTGCCCACTTCCAGCTTTGCCCCATTCCCCCTAGTTCAGTTAATGGAAAACAGTCTAAAGTCCCCAGGAGACTGATGTCAGTTGGCCACCAGACCAAAATGTATCTCCTCCTGCAACAAGACCCCAGGACAATTAGCTGCTTTTCTCCTTTGTGCATCATCCTTAAATTTATTTCAGAAATTCGTGATCATTTTAAACAAGCTGTATAAGCTGTGAGACAGACTTTGTTTGTTTCAGCTTAGTTTCTGGACAGACTTGTCTCTCTGCCTCTAAAGTATGAGTCTCATCACATGGCACAGTAAAAATAAATCATGATTTGCATTTCTCAATAGCCTTCAAATAACTACCTGGAGTAAAGCCAAACCCAGCCTCTTCACTGAAACAAACAGTTTGCATTTTCACATACCAAGATTGCTTCTCCTTCTTTATAAGAATACTTTCTGCCTCCCGATTTCCCCATGGCCCACTGTGCAACTTACTACCAGCCACACTTTGTCCCTGGTAGCTCACGTAGTAAGTGCTTTGAGTCAGCACATTCAACCACAACAGCAAATTTTGATAGGATTTCCTTCAACTACTGAAACGTTTAGGCACGTATTCAGCTCATGACTCAGGGTGCTTATCTGTCAAGCGAAACTCCCTCTGGGATGTGAAGCACCATCATCTCAATCACTACTCCTTTTCCTCTGAAAAAACAAACAAACATTCAGCACACTTCTGAGTCTAGGTCCTTCCTTCTTTCCCATCCCTCACCTATCCCTGGCCAGAGGCAACTGTGCTCTGGAAAACACGAAGAACACAGGCGCGATTGTTCTCGGCCTCTACCGGTGCTCATTATATTGGCAAGTTTCAAAACCATTCGCCTCTGCCATTGTACTTTCAAGCACCGCAGTTCCAGAATATCAGCAAAACCACAGCACCTTTCTTCACAGTTCCTGCCTCCCACTATGGCAAGCTTTCATTCAGCAAACTTATGACCATGTTTTCATACTTATCTGGCAGGTTGTTAATTATTCAGCCCTTAAAAATTACATGTATCTTCAAAAGTGGAAGTTCTTATTTTCCCCATTTTTCTTTTTTAGTTGTATGCTAAATTAGAAAAGAAAATGTAGAGAAGTTTCTCCATGCTGGTCTATAGTAGACAGAAAGGAAACAGGTGCTAAATAAACTTAAAAAGAGCTCCTGTGGTGAAGCTACAGAATTCGTCAGGAAAAAGAAACAAAGAAGGGACATATTCTCCTTTGCTTTGTGTTTTTTTTTCTGACAAACAGCTTGGATAAAGGACACTCATACTTGTTCACAAGGTAAGTAAACATGAGAGAGACAGGTAATCTACACACAAATGTTAAATTGTGCTCTCTATTCTGGGATAGCTAAAACAACACCCCAGTGCAGCTACTCCAATGCAGGCAGCAGGGAAATAGGTAGATAGATAGATAGATAGATAGATAGATAGATAGATAAAAGAGACGTATGGCATGTAAACTCATAGTCAATTTTATTGACTTAGATGTACTGACTTAGATGTTTTGCTGAAAACCTCAATGCTTCAGCTGAAATAGTTACTCTGGTACCAAGATGTGCAGTCCATGACTTCAGTAAGAGATTTGGAATGAGCAGAAATCCTGAACCATTGTAGTTTTGACTGTATTATCTTCAACAACCTTTTCCACCCGTATTCTTTCCTTTGTAAAAGGCTACTCACCAAATGTAATTCCAGAGGGTTTTCAGATTTTGCAGACATGGCTGCATGTGTTGAAACACAGAATAAACAGTTCCTTGTAAAGATTTAGCTTTCTTAGTCAACAGAGTAATTTGACTACTTTTTAAGACTACTGGCAAAAGCAAAGAAAGAAATGAAAAAAGCTGTCAGGAAGAAAGCCTGACCAGATGGCAGGGACAGGCAAGGGCAGAGGCAGAGTTGAAGAGAGATGTGGTGTGGA
This sequence comes from Merops nubicus, assembly GCF_000691845.1. NCBI lineage: Eukaryota > Metazoa > Chordata > Aves > Coraciiformes > Meropidae > Merops > Merops nubicus. The sequence continues at coordinate 12,652 of NW_008620978.1, read as the reverse complement.
TAAGAAAGTAGAGAATTTTGAACTTCAGACAAAGCTGAAGATAAAACTTGTGAGACCAGTAAGAAAGGAAGTTTCTATATGTGCCCAGAACTGCACCTGCTAATCTAGACAATGCAAACCCACAGGAAGTGACTCAGTGGTCAGAGCCTGACACACAAAAGGAAGCATCCTATATTCCAGGAAAAGGTATTTGGCTTATGTATGGACATAACAGTTTTGTTCAGGTCTTGAACCACAACTTGATTTGGTTGTGTTTCTCATATCCAGCAGTTGCCCAGTTCTAACTTGCCATTTTTAACTCAAGCCCATCAAAGTAGGAAGAGCAATTTTTGAGGAGGATGCTTTATCTGCATTTATATGAAAGAAGGAGTGGAGCCACAGTGCTCTGAGCACCTAACCTAGTCCAGTTTCTCTGTGTGTCTTCATCCATAACATGTCAGTAAATAAAAATGAAGAAAAATTCACCTATTTGATGTTCCAGGCCAGCATGAAGTGGGAAGACTATACTGTTCACACTGAAAGTCATTTGTGTCATACCTTTTTTTTTTTTTTTTTATCCTGACTGATGCAACAACATCACAACATAGGGCTGTAATACCAGATATACAAATCCCAAGGATAAAGAAGCAGTTGGGCATCATGGCTACTGAATCCCACTAACTCACATAGAGAAGCAAAGGGATTTCAGTGTCTAATTCTCTTCAGTTCCTCTGTCTACAATGGTTTTAAAGGAGAAGACACAGCTGATGTAGCTCCTGGTTATCAAAGTTATTGCAAAGTGTTTCAGGCTGCCATCAACCTTTGCAGACAGGCTATACATTTCCTTCAGTCGACTGCTCCCCTCTTACTTCAGAGCCCCTGAATGCATCAATTGGAAGTCCTTACTCTGGGGTCTGTCTGGACCTATGTCCCATGGACCAAAGGTATTAGAGGAGCAGCAATTAACAGAAGGACACCTTGATGCTACTCCTTGGACTTCTTCCAAGTGCCACTTGGCAGAGCCACAGCACATGACTCGCAAGGTTTTGTAGCAAAAGGTAAAAAGTTTCCAGCTCCCTTTTAGCTGATATGGCAGAAGCTTAAGTTCAAACATATCAATCAAGTCTTATGCAACTGCAGTTTCTCTCTGAAAAGAGTAAATACAGCCTCTGTGAAGCTTAGCATACTGTACACAGACAATTAGAGGTTCTTCCTGTAAAGGCTCACTGAGCTGCATTTTGAGCTGGTGTTAGCCCTGAGGATGATAACTAGTCACTGTCCTTGTGAGACGTGCAAAATGTCAGGGGAATATAAAGAAATGTTGTGTTCAGGAAGTGTGTGATGTGACTAGTAGGGGATGACAAGGGGTGTGGTTATCATGAGATATTCACCTCCCTTCAGTGCCTCTGTGAGACGTGAGAAAATAAGTATCTCCCTCCTCCCTGTTTCTCAGGGGCATGTTTATCCACTTGGAAGTAAACCTCCAAAAGTTATCATACTGTGCTTATTAAAAGCCCTTTGGGGGCAGTTGCTCAGGAAGGAAGTTTATTACAGAGATTCTGAATTGCTGTTCCAGCTGAGTAATGCTAAACACCCAGAATCACAGAATGGTAGGGATTGGAAGGGACCTCTGTGGATCATCTAGTCCAACACCTCTGCTAAAGCAGGTTCTCTTAGGGCAGGTTACACAGAATCGCTTCAGGTTGGCTTTGAACATCTCCAGAGAAGAAGTCTCCACAGCCTCTCTGGGCAGTCTGGAACAGGCTCTCTCACCCACAAAGTAAAGATTTTCCTCATGTTCAGATGGAACTTCCTGTGTTCCAGTTTGTGCCTGTTGCCCTTTTCCTGTTGCTGGGCACCACTACAAAGAGACTGGCCCCATCTTCTTGACATCTGCCCTCTAGATATTTATAAGCATTGATAAGATCCCCTCTCAGTCTTCTCTTTTCCATGCTAAACAGCCCCAAGTCAGTCAGCCTTTCCTCATCAAAAGAGACGCTCCAGGTCCCTAATGATCTTTGTAGTCCTCCTTTGGACTCTCTCCAGTAGTTCCCTATATCGCTTGAACAGGAGAGCCCAGAACTAGACATAATACTCCAGATGTGGTCTCACTAAGGCAGTGTAGAGGAGGAAGATAATCTCCCTTGACCTGCTAGCCATATTCTTCTTAATGCATCCCAAAACACATGCAGAACTCAGTTGACTTCACAGCAAATGGTTTATGAAAAAGCTAAGTTCTTGATCAAATGTAATGGTTTGAAAGCAAACCAGTGAGAGACTCCAAGTCAGAAATACAATTTAATAGGACAAAATAAAATAAATGCAATAATACAAAGGAAAACCACAGACAGAGTCAGAATACAACCTGACACTCTGTAGTTAGGGTGGTGGTAGCAGTACAGATGAAGCAGTGATCTCATAGAAAAGATCTGGTAGCTCCTGTCCTCTGGAAATCCAGTGGGTGAGGCCTCCTGTGCTGTCCTGAACCCCAGTTTATATCCAGGTGGGAGCACTTGGCTCCTCCCCCTGGGTGGAGCATCTCACAATGGTTTGATATCATTCTGTGAGTCATGCAGTGGGTCCTTGATGGTCCATTGAACAGAAATTGCTCCTGGGGGGAGCTCTGTATGAGTCATGGGGCAAGGTATTGATGGACCCATTAACAGGGAGGACTCCTTCTGCTGAGTGGGAAGGTGTTAACATCTCCCTGGACCTCTTTCCTTATCTGTTATAGCCTGGGGTATGAGGTCTGTCCTGGGCAGCTGCTACCCATGATTTTCTTAACAGCCCATGAGCAGTGACATAGGGGGTATAGAATACACAGTTTTTTGTTCTACCCACATGAGGATAAACTGGTCCCAGCCCCTGTAACCATAACACCAAGGCAATGTATTTCAAGCAAGGCTTAAATTTCTTTGGTGTTTGAATATGAGGTCCACAAGTAGGATGGGCTACTACCACCTCTGATTCTCTCAGGTGACCACCTAGGTCCCTGTCTCTTAGCCTTGGTGTGAAATCCAAAGGCAGGTAGGAAGAAGCATATAGCCAAGAAGCCAATTGATATCTGCATGTAAATAAAACTTTCTGGATGCAAAGGCAAGAGGAAAGGAACATACTGCTCTGAAGAAAACAGATAAAAAAAAGGGAAGCGGGGAGAAGAGCACTGGAGAGATGTTAGAGCAAAGGCGTGCAAGGTAAGTGTTGGCTAGAACAAGAAATTTAATCGAAAGATGGAGTGCTGGTAAAGGAGTGAGCAAGATAGAGAGAAGAGGTAGTATGAGATGGACTTTTGGTAGTATGAGCTGGAAAAGGAGGTTCTACTGTAGAGAGAATTGAGAAGTAATTTCAGTAAGAAAATCAACTAAAGGAAACTAAAGGAACTTAAACTGGGTCTGACAAAAAAAAAGAATTGGAGAAGGAAAGAAAGAGAAAAATGGTAATAAATAGAAGTAAGAAAGAATGACCTGTAGATAGCGCATTTTATCCAGTACTCTTTTTTTCTTGGTCTTTTATGTCTCCTAGAATAAATCATAGTGAAATGAATGGAATTTTATTTCCCAAGGAAAACAGCTATTTAAAAAAGAAAAAGTGTTGTGTACAGAAACCAAAAGTTACCCTTTACCTCCAGCCCTCATACCCATGAGTGACCCTTCATTTCCATCAAATTTTAGCCACCACACTCAGGTCCAGACAAATGTACACCTGTAGGCATCTCAAACCACAAAGTATAGCTCAGCTCTTCAGAACAATAAATCCAGCCAATTCATTCATTCCCATCATTCCCTGTAGATTTCACATAACGTTTCTGCAGAATTTAAAACTACTTGGTGTTTTTTTTTTCTCATTGCAACATTGGGAGACACTTACAATGTGTAACAAAATCAGGAAGCAGTTGGTGGTAAAAAGCAATCCCATCTGCATCTCTCTCTCCCTCATGCCTTGTGACAGAATAATGAATTCTCACCACTGTCAGCATCACTGATATTTTCATATTCATGTTAAAAAAAAAATAACAACACAGATGCATCTATATAACATACCCTACTGTTGCTAAAAACTTAAGACACAACTGCCAAAGGGCTGGACTTCAGGGTGTCAGGCTTATGAATGTGAGAACCAGCTGCAAGACTAAAACATATACATTGTTCTCAGGTGAGAAAGCATGGCTTCAAAACTCTGATAATTGTCACCTTCTTCAGGTTAGAGACTGCACCTGTGGGGGAGATCATGGGACATTCCAGGTTGATGGAGGATTCTGGGTGACAGGCAGCCTCACAATTACGAAGACAGAGCGTATCTCCACTTTGTTCCTGCAGGGAGCATGGCCAGAAACAGACCAGACTTTTGAGTTGTCTCTGCTTATCTGTAGTAAGAACATCCCATAACAGCAAGGTCTGTATTTTCAGCAGTACCCAGGTGATAGCATTAAGGTAAAAGAAGGGCTAATTTCGTGTCAGAATATTGTGCTAAAACCTGCACCAGCAAGTCTGCTTACCCAGTCAGTAGCATCCTAGAACTTTCTTCCATACAACATCAGCAAAGCACTTCAGGAAAGTTTAAGTAACCATAAACTGAGTCTAGCTACTTCCCACCTGAATAGTTTCTAGAAATAATGACTGATCTGCCTTCACTGGAGCAGAAACCAGATGGGAACAATATTGGAAACATATCCACCGCAGAATGTTAACCACTAGTTTGAGACACGATGGGATTATCTGAATGTTCCTCAGTCTAGGAACAGAGCAAAGCTGGGTCAGAGGCCAACACAAGGGAATCAGATGATAAAAAAGCCAGGAACAGACACATTAAACACTTCTGAGATGTCCACACTCACACCAAAAGCACTAAGAACTTCATTTGCAATAGTAAAGTAAAAGAGGAAAGATGCACTTGTTGAAAAAATAAAATTCACTCCTTGTTTTTGATGAAATACCTACAACAAGCAATTTCTGTCTTATTCTTGGGATTGTGTTTAGAGCATGCAGAAATTAAGCTGGCAAACACTGGTTATTAAGGAGAATTAACTCAATGCCAGAGGCAGGTCCAAACAGTAATGGTTTAGTGATAGAAACACTTCTTAAAGAACTGCCCTGCACAATACTGATTGATCACATGTTGAGCTATGTAAATAAAATATGACATTCTCATGCTATCCAGAAACTCTCACTGATTCAATAGATTCCTGGGTCAGTGCCTAGTCACCTGGTCAGATTGTAATCCTTCAATAAAACATGTAAAAGCAGAGCTATGCATTTGCATGGAGACCCATAGATTTCAGAAAGGCTCTATGCAATGATATCTTTTTATGGGATTGGACCCAATCAATGATTTAATGATTGTGATGCATGCTTCAGCCTAAAAGACAAGGTTTTTAAACTCTTCTTTAACCAGGAAGTTGACTCATAAGGAAATGAAATGCCATGGTAATGAGGGGACATAACACATAGGTAATACATGAGCTTCCTATTGTAATTCTCTAAGTGTATATGGCATGGAGCTCTACAAGTAGCACAACAGGCTGCGTTTGGCTTCCTGTGGTGCAGATGCTTCTGGCTGGAGTTTCTTGTGTCTAACATTGTGTAGCCTTGGCCCTCAGGTTTTGCCCTAGCTCAAGGCTCATCAAATCTTCCACATAGGTGGATTCTTTGGTGTGTAGTTGTAATAATGTTAAGCTCACATGGCAATCTTTCTTCTGAAGGATAATCGATAGACTCACTTGGACTCTAATAATTTTAAAGTTCTGCATTCCTCCATTCAAACTGGCTAGCCAGTTCAAAATCTACTGTGAGTCATTTTGTGTAAGAACACTAGGGTAATTTTATTTAAAAAGTTGTCAAAGAGCTATTAATTCCTGAAGGGATTAATCTCTGTAGATTCTAAGGCACTGCTAGAGACAGTTATTTCCTAACATATGATATATTTTGTTGTTAGGACCTGGTAATGCATAATATCTATAACCCCATCTAAATAATCCAGTTTTCTTGAGAAATATTTTGTAAAGAGTATCCAGTTTTTGACAGGGCCAGGATGACTTCTACTGGCAAGAGACAAGACATCATGTATATTTTAAAAGTAGTGCCAAAATCTGATCTCAGAAACATTAGGCATGGATGAAAATGAAAGTTACGTGCCTTGTCCAGAGCTAGGGTTGATAAAGAAATAAAACAGACTGGTTCAGGAAGGGAGAGCAAGAAAGCACACAAGCTGTGGTTTCAAGTAGTAGACCGAGGGTGGAAACTCAGCTCCACTAAAGCTGACAGGAATTTCTGACCCTGTGTATCCCCAGTTCCTGGAAAGCCCTACCAACAAATAGCAAGAACACATTCCCTCTGATAAGATTCTGTAATGTAGCAAATATTTATCTGTGTGACCAACAGTTTCTGCTGTTTGCTTTATGATGTTATAGAATACTTGGCTCTGTGCCTGAACTGGGGCAAGGTGAGCAGTCTCACTGCCTCAGCACTAGCCTGCTCTCATTGCGTCACACTCCCCAGTTCTCCTTCATTTCAGTTGAGATCCCATTGAAGCTGCTGCCAAAGCACATGGAGGGGTTGGCAGCAGTGCTGAGGGTAAAGGTTGAAGGTATCTTTCACAATATCACCAGTTTGTTCATCAAGAATAATGCAGGAAAAAAGGCTGTTTCTTAAGGTTCCTCTCATAAGGGCTTAATTCATTAGGCATTAGTTAGGACTGTAATCTGAACGTCAGTACCATAGTGGGAAGCTCAGGAGGGACTTCACTACAAGAAGGATTGAAACAAATACTCAAAACACGATCATTTTTTTTTTTTCTCCACCAGAAAGAGCTTTTGCCTAAATGGATTAACTGGAGATATGTATTTTGATGTCAAAATGTCTTGAGAAATGGACTGTTTGTAGCAGCTCTTTCCAACATATGCTACAGCAAAATCTGACTGCACACCCAATTGCAAGGCACAGCTCTTGCCTACTATCAGGGTGGGGAGGTATTCACACAATTTGAGAGACTGCCATCTCTACAGTCAGTGAAACAGTTAAGTAACGCACAGGACAAACTACATAACTATTAATTCATCATTTTTAGCAACATTCTTCCATGCGTGCCTTTTGCTTACCTAGGTAAAGGTGCAAGAAGCAGAAGCCTGAGGTAACGTCAAGTTTTAACAGGCTAAATTCCCACCATGAAGTCACAGCCATGATTCTCATTTAAGGTATGCTGTTCCATGCATATCTTAAAGCCTTGGCTTAGTTTTTGTTAAAAGATTACTTTTCTCCAGGCTGAACTGTGCAGAGAAAAAACAACTCCAATCGATAGTTACATTGCTTTGATTTGGTCACTAAAACAAAGGGTTGATTGATTGACCTATCTTCCCTTTATTCGTGTAACATTGAATAAAATGAGAAACATCCCTTAAAATAGATGAAACCTGGTCATTCTATTCCCCTCAGTCTTAGTATTTCTCATTTTGGGGCTAGAAGAAACAGAGTTTGGTTTATTTCACAGTTCGAGCTCTCAGAACTTGTAAAAGCTATTCCCTTCACAGTAACTGTATCGAGAGTTATCAGAATCACAAAGACTCAGGCACCTCTGGCATTCTAGATTTAGCCCCTGTGGAGAATAAATTGTTCCAATCTGGAATGAAGCCAGAAGGAAGGTGTTCCCCCATAACCACTTCTCCGCTGCTGCTTCGAGGACTCTTCTCTGGGTCATTGCTTAGCCTTTCTGGCTGTGTTTCTTTGACAAAATATTTGATGTAATAATACACAGTCATGCAAGAGAATGTCATAACATTCACATGAAGAGCATATGATCTTTGCAAAAGAGCACAACAAGTGTCTCTCCGTTTTCATTTTCATCCTAACAATTCTCACCATTTTTCTTAGGTTAAACAAAGGTACAGTGTAATTCAGTCCATTAAAAAATAGCAGAGACTGAAAGAGAAATAGTTTACTGGTCCACCATGCTTTCCTAGTACAGTTATCATTTCAAATGATTTTAAAACTCCTTTCCTGCAACACCTGCAGACAAACACGGGGGAGATTAATATTTCAAATAACATTCAATGATAAAGAAATCCCGAATGTTGCAAAGATAATCTGACTTTGCTACAGATGTAGGAGTGAAGAACAAATTTGCCCAAAACCTTGAAGTCTAGGTTTCCTTTGAATCCTAAAACTTTCGTATGACCTTGTATTATAGTAGAATAGAAAGTGAGGGAGGGATGGATGCACGCTTTCGACTCAGAAATCACCTAACTGTTTTGGTATTTTTACAATTTTTCCACTTCTTTGCCATCATCCTCCATTCCCTCATTGGAGAGCATTAGAAGTCGGTCATGTCTCGCGGTTGAATAAACACCACTCCTGTCAGCTATTTTGCTCAAGTTAATGTTTGGCATCAGAATGAGTCCCATTCTAAGTTGTTTATCACAATGACTGTCATAATATTACTTTGTCAGTACCTGTGGGTTGTCATTTACTTTTCCAATGCACTCACAGTCTGCATATAGTTTGTTGAAGAGGAGGCATGTGGATTCGGTTTTAAAATTCAACATAGGAGCTTTGTTGTAGCAAAAAATAATAAAAAGTTCAGTGTGTGTAATGAGTACAAGTAGGTCTGAGTCTATCTGCTTGTCTGATTATGCACAAACAAATTTCTCTTTCAAATACTCTCCTGCATGCACTGTAATCAAACCAGTCCACAAATAAATCAGTGTTGTCCTTGGTTCTTTTTGTCCTCGCTTCTTTTTGTCCTCTCTGCTGCCAGATAAGTACCCTTCACAGGGACCTGAGAGTGATATGGCCACTGATTTCAGTGGGGCCCAGATTTCAATCTTGATCTTCTCTAGTCCAAAGGAAAGAGCTGAGAGTGTCTTCAGGGATCCAGGTACTCACAGAGGAATTCAAAACACTTAAAAACACTGTGGCAGCACATAGGGTTGTCAAAGTAGAAGAGAGCCTTCCATATTGATTAGTTCCATGTTTAATGTATACGATACTCTTGCAGTGTTTGCAAATAACCTTTTTTTCTGTATGAAAACAGCAACGGCTTAGTCAAAGCCAGATCAAAGAGGCACGCATGAGTCACATCCACTAAACAAACACTGATGCCTGATGGCAGTAATACAGCTATTTATATTCATTGCTTGATTTAACCAGTGGCATTCCTTTAATATGATAATAAGCACAGGCTGTTTGCTATGAAAAAAAAAAAAAAAAAAGAGTGAGTCTTGGATGCTAAACTTGCTCTTAACACCAAATGAAAGTAAAATTGGTGGGCAAGTTGAGATGTGCTAATTAACTTCCACTACAGACAAAATCAGAAGTTTAATTTTAGATTATGCTTTGGAATTTCATATGAACAAATAAACAGGCAACTTCAGTGGGAGGTAAGCACTTGAATACATTGGAAGGTCTGGTAGCCTGGTCTAATTGATGACCTCTGTGTTTCATTGGAATTGAAATCCTGTAAATCTATCCCTTCATCTCCTTTGTAGTAACTGGTGTTTCAAAAATGAGGACGGAGAACTCTTAAACAGCGTTATCATCAGTGACTACAGCCCTAACACCTCAAAAAACAGCACTAAACTGGTCTGCAACCAGTAAGTAGCTCTCAGGAGCAGCAAATACCAGCAAAGCAAATAACATACAGCCCTCTCTGATTAAAGGGAACCTGAGGTGGCCTTGTGCCATAAACACTCTCAGACAACCTGCATTCAGCAAAAAGGCCTTCCAGATCCTGCTATTCCACAGCTACTGGTGGTTACCGTCATTTTGCCGGCAACCCTCTGCCTGTGTTCATCATCTTTATTACTTGAAAAAGGAAGAATGAATGTATCAGTATGAAAACTCTTCATGATGTACAAAATAATCTGGAAAAAACACGCTGAAAAACTTTGTTTCTTTCCCTGTTCTTATACTTTTCCCTTGACATAACTGTCAGGGCACTGCTGGGAAAAGAATATTTTGCTAGAAGGACCTTTGACGTGGCCCACTATGGCTTCCCCCCACTTCATCTCTTATGGTATTCAAATGGAACAATACTGACTACTGCAAAAGCAATCTCAGTATCATCCAAAATCATCCCTGCTGCAAGGTTATGCATTCTTCACCCTCTTTATAGTAATAACTACCTAATTTGCAGTGGACAGTTGTGTCCTCAGGCAACAGGAAAATGGTAGTAAAATCATTAAAACTACATGAACATTGAGATATCATGGGTTCTTTTGAATTTGACCATGAGACTCAAAAATACAGCAGGTTCTAGAAGACAACCAACAACAGAAAAAGTTCCAGAATGCAAAACTGGATGGACATTGCACCCAGGATATTATGCAATTATTTTGAGAAAGTCCGGAGCTCTTTGGATCTCTCTTTTACTGACTGGGAACTAACACAATGTAAACCAAGTGGACAGACTTTCTAAACCTTCTGGCATCATCACAGGAACAAATGAGGTAAAATTAAAAACAAAACCAACACAACTCCATGTAGACAAAGCTTCAGAATTCTCTTGAAGAGCATCACTTATCCTTGTTTTCCTTCATTATTCCACTTTAAGAAGAATACTTTGTTTATTATGAATACCTGAAGATTTGTAAACACCATTTCCATTTGGAGCATAATGGAGCATATAGATTTGTTGTGATCCAGTTCTTCTGGCAAATTTCTTTTTTAAAATTTTGGCATGTCACAGCAGAGACACATCAGATTTGAAATCTGGGATGTTTCCTTCCACCTTCATAGACATTTACCTTTCTCTATAATTTACTATTAGTTGATCTATTGGTAAAACTTATCTGATTTGGATAAAAACTGTTCTTTGATGGCCCCGTATGCCATAAAATATCAGCAGAATTCTATTTCCTGTACTGTAGACAAGGCTGCTTCAGTTTTTATAGTTGTGCTTTGACTTATTTGCTGATTTGCTTGATAAACCGAATGGCTTAAAGCCTTGAAGGAAGATGAATACATACTGTGTCAGAATAACACAGGAATAACTGGGCTGCTAGTACTTCAAAGACTGCTTGTGCTATTAAAGAGCTGCAAGAAAAGTGAATTTGTTATTTCTTCAGTAATTAATAAAGCAGCTATTAATGTAACCAGCAATTTTGCAAGTAATTTCAAATCCTTATATTTGTCAAAAATACTGATAAAAAATGGTATTACTTGCAACTTAAAAGAAATGCCAGTATCTTAACCTATTTTTGCTTGGGTAATTGAGAGTACTTGAACTAAGATGCTCCTTATAACTCATACACCTTCAGCAACATCTAATGACTCAGACCTGCTTTTGCAGAGGTGGATTTGACGCTGTCCCACAACCCCAAACAGACGGATGTAGCAGTGCACTTGCAGAGCACAAACTGTTGCCTTGACTCATAACCACATAATCTCTTGCAAAGGTACATTGAAAATGCAACTGTGTCTATGGCTTCTGTCACCTGGTTAGCACTAAGGAGATGCCCCATCATCTCAGACAACTGTATTCCTCATTCATTAGGAAACCGCTATTAGTTTCAGGTAGCTACTTTCATTTCCGCCAGTCCCTTCTGTGAGGTTTAGGATCAATCCTAATGCAAATTAATTTTAGGGTACAGAACATTTAAAGATTTTGAAAGATAAGCAGTCATATAAATTACTTTAGTTATTCTCACAGTTTTTTAAGAGATTGCATACTGATGTTGTTCTATAAATGCCTGAAGACTATTCTCACAGCCTTTATGAGGTCATTCAAATTGAAAAATATCTGTAGGCAGTAAATGCCCTTCAGTGTAACTTTGAAAACACATTCTGTTCTCCAGGAGTCTTGCTTTTATATGCCTTTTGTAGTATTTGTGTGCTGTTTTCCAGCTTCCACCTAGCACTACTTTAAGATGGATGATTATTTTACTGAAAATAGTTTACCCAACTCTTCCAACAAACTTCTGTAAAAGCAACCCAATTTTGTTAATGTAAAATTGAGATTTCTCTTTGATTGGAGAAGACTCAGGCTGAGTGTTGGTTAGATTTTTTTGCTTTGATGGGAATACAGCATTTCTTAGAAGAGGTTGAAAATGCCAAGCTCTCCATGAACTGACAGCTGCCTGGGAGTCTGCAGCAAGTTCTCTACATCTGTGAAAAAGTGTTGCATCACAGCTGCTGCCAGTGCAGACTGTCTTCTGTTCTCACAAAAGATACCTTGAGATCACCTGCCTTAGAGTGGTGTGGCAAAGGCAAAAATTGAAAGCCTGATTTTACTAACAACACTCAGCCTTACCACCCTGTGTTAGAAGGTGTAACACCTACTAGAGCAGCTAGAACAGTTAGAGGCAAGCAAAACTGAACATTGTACACCTGCTTCTATAAGAAGAGATGTAACCTACGGAAGTGAACAAAAAAGTAATCCATGACAGGCTGCAGCTGTCGGGTATGCTGGGAAAAACCACTGCCCGCCTACAGGAAGGCAGTCCTGGACTAGACTCATGGATAACACTCAGTTTCTATTGCACAACTTCTCAAAAGGACTTTGCAAATCACAGATATGATTTTTCACAGTTTACAGCCTAGGAAATTCAGGAATAAGGAAAGTGAGGCAATTAGCCCAAGGCAAATCAGTGACAGAGTTGTGAAGAGACCTTCATTACCCCACTCTTATTGTAGCCACTAATCAGCACAGCCTCCATGCCTAAAGAAATCATAGAATCATAGAATCC
>NW_008620977.1:51728-64601 GCF_000691845.1 Merops nubicus | reverse complement strand
TAAAAAACAGTCTCGTCTGTTACACCCCAAACCAAAAATAACTAAAAAAACTTAAACCACAAAACAATACAAATAAAGCCCACTAACAGCTCTTCCTTTGACCTCCCATCCTCCTTGACATGTGTCAAGGTCCTTGAGCTGAAAGTTCACAAGAAACCCCAGAGCACCTGCCAGAATCTGTGGGAACTATGACTCTACTTTCTTGATCATAAAATAGAGGAACACATTAATTTTCTGGTCTCCTGAGTGTAAGAATGTGTATGAAAAATTATAAAATTGCATCATCAATAGAGGTACTGTGCTCAGTCATCACGTGCAAGGCCCTGGAATTGCATCCAGCCCAAGCATACAATGGACCTGACACACCCACTCTGGCCTCCTACCATCAATATCCCAAGCCTAACCCTGCATCCTCTGTCCCTCCACTCTTTTTCTCTCCTGTTTTTCTCGGCTTCTTTCTTTCTTCAATGTTCAGTGGCATACTTGGGTTAGTTTTGGTACTGTTTTGTATACACTTCTTTATGTTCAGGTTTTCTGTTCTTTAGGAAAGAACATGACTGAGAAATAAGGAAATATACCTCTCTATATAGCACAGTACCCCTGGAGAGAAAGGATTTCATGAGAGAAAACTGAAATGCATTAGTCGAAAGAAAAAGACTTCACTTACAATGGCAACAAAAAAAAAAAATGAGATACTTTGAAAGTTAAGGAGGGATTTTAAGAAAAAAAACCCCTTGAGTTACAATATTACTAGCAGCAATTTATCATTTCATCACTATCTAGCAACACAGCTTTCCTGGCTGGAATGAGAAATGGGGAAGTTACAAATCTGCTGATTCTGTGCCTGTGTGTTTTGGAGACATTTCTGGTATCTTTTTTTTTTTTTAGTAGCTTTCAGGGTCTGTAAAACATGTATGGGTCTTAATGTACAGAGGAGATATGCTCTACTTAATCTCTTATTTGATGATTCAGGCCAATTCACAATATAGTTTTGTTCTTTTTACTTTATTTCCAATAAGATTATTTTGGTTTCAGAATAGAAGAATTTAACGTACTTTTCAATTTCTTATTGTCCTGAGATACATAAGCAGCTTTATTCACTGAGAGCACAGGAGGGGAAATACATCTGCTAAGAATGCAAGCAACCTAACAGCTTGGTCTACACACCAAGGGGCCTCAGTGGACACAGCCCTGCTTTGAACAGTGGTTCCTCTCATTCTTACTGGGTTATTTCACAGCTATTAAACAGATAGCTGCCATTGTTAAAATCACTGACTTTATTAAGATATTTACTGCTGGAATTTATGGCAATCTTTAGTCTAGGTAAATATAACAGACATTTTTTGTGCTCTCCTATTGATCATGGGGAAGGAAATAGAACTTAATGTATAGATTGTTCTTATAGTGAAATCTCTGAACATCGAGGACATGAATTGCAATTATTTATAATAGCATTATGAAATAAAATTTTATCTGTTTTGTACTGGTACACATTTTTATTTAAAGCTGGATTGTAAAACTGAAATATTAGACTGTATAAATAATGAAATGGTCTTCATGTTTGTACTGGAGTGTTGTTATAGAAATTCAGCAATTCTACTGAAATGCTTTTGAGAGGAGTTTGAGAGCAAAAATTTCAAGACTAATCTCATCTTTATGGATAATGGAAGGGAGGGCAGGAAAGAAGAGAGCAGGTGGTATTTATTAATGGAATAGAATTCCATCTAGTGACTTCTAGGGACCTATAATGCTTTTCTTTCAGCAATATTAAGAAAAATTGGTAGGTGATGTACAGGATTATTGAAGCATGTAGATCACAAATACTAGTAGGACTTAAATGTGCCAGAATGTGGATGCTAAAAATAATTTTGGCAGTTGCTACGGAGCTAGAGAATGTGAACAAATACGATAATCTATTTTTAGCTCTCCTGCTTATTAGAATTCAGAAATGTGGCTACACATAATCTTAATCTTGGATTTAGGCAAGGTTCATGAACTACTAGCTGTATTAAGCTAATAATATTCCTGTTAACTTTACATAAAATTGTAAAGGGTTACTAACAAATTATTGTTTGATATTAGAGTGGTCTCTATAAAATGGGCACTCAAAAAGTGCTTGCCAGATTGGAGTTGTAAAAGGCACAGACTTTAAGCTGTAAATTTGTCACCAGGCTTACTGCCTGACAGATACTACAGGGATTTTTTGGCTGATCTTCAGATTTTACGATAGCTGTTTTGGGTATTGCTGTTCTCTGTCGTAAGATTAGTTGTGCAAGACCGTAATAAAAGTGGAATTAAATAGAATTTTCCTAGTGTAAATGTAGTAAATCTAATGAGGAAACACACTAAACTTAAACAGGTAATCTAAATCATGAATTTTTACTTCCATTCAACTTTTTGTGTAACAAGAAAAAAAAAGATGCTGGACTTTCTTTGTTTTGGATCAATGTATAATTATCTGCCACATTGTGTAGGATAATAATATCTACAAAAAATTATATAACGTATCCTTCTGGTCACAGAATGGTGGGGGTTGGAAGGGAGCACTGGAGATTATCTGCTCCAACCTCCCTGCCAAAGCAGGTTCACCTAGAGCAGATTGCACAGAAATGCATCCAGTTGAGTTTCAAAAGTCTCCAGAGAAGGAGATTCCACAACCTCTCTGAACAGCCTTTTCCAGTGCTCTGTCACCCTCACAGTAAAGAAGTTTCTTTATGTTTAAGAGGAATTTCCTGTGTTCCAGTTTGTGTCTGTTGCTCCTTGTCTTGTCATTGGGAACTGCTGAAAGGAGTCTGGCCCCATCCTCTTGATCCCTGCCCATTAGGTATTTATAAACATTGATAAGATCCCCTCTCAGTCTTCTCCAGGCCAAAGAGACCTGGGTCTCTCAGCCTTTCCTCTTAAGAGAGATGCCCCAGTCCACTCATCATCTTTGTAGCTTTCCATTGGTTTCTTTCCAGTAGTTCCCTGTCTCTTGAATTGTGGAGCCCAGAAGTGGGCACAATACTTCAGATGTGGCCTTACCAGGGCAGAGTAGAGGAGGAGAACTTTCCTCAACCTGCTGGCCACACTCTTCTTAATACACCCCAGCATATCATTAGCCTTCTTGGCCATAAGGGGACACTGCTGGCTCACGATTAACCAGTTTTCCACCAGGACTCCCCAGTCCTTCTCCAAAGAGCTGTTTTCCATCAGGTCAACCTCTAACCTGTACTGGTACGTGGTGTTATTCCTCCCTAGCTGCAGGCGTCTTACACTTGCCCTTGTTGAACTTCATTTGGTTCCTCTTTGCCCTACTCTGCATCCTGTCCAAGTTTCACTGAATGGCAGCACGGTCTTCTGGTGTGTCAGCAACTCCTCCCAGCTTTGTATCGTCATCAAACTTGCTGAGGGTACACTCTGTTTCTTCATCCAGGTCACTGATGAAGATGTTAAACAAGGTTGGACCACCTCATGGTCACTATAGCCAAGGCTGTCCCCAACGTTTACATCCCCAAGCAGACCTTCTTTGTTCATTAATATAAGGTCCAGCAGCACACCTCTCTTTGTTGGCTCCTCCACTACCTGTGTCAGAAAACTATCATGAATTGAAGTGCTGGGGTTAAACCCCCAGCCCTGAATGAGGGTTGGCATATGGATGATGTCCACAGCCAGGCAAGAATGACCTTCCTGGTTTTCACCCAAGGTCTGGCCAGCCTTGGGTGGGAACTGATTAGGAGATCACCACCATGTGCCCCTGCCTTCCACATTAACTTTTAGGTGGGACAAGAAGCCAGCTGTATAAGAAGTGACTCTGCTTGTAGTGGGGCTTGGATGCCTGACTGCAGAGTGGATGTGCTGTGTGAGGGTTCTGGTTATTGAAAGGTCTCCCTGACTCTTCATAGCAAGTGGAGTTGCCAGGACAGGGGGACAAGATTGTGAATTTCTATCTGGGAAAGCACTATGTCATTGAACTCACTGCATGGCTGATTCCATCTCCCACGGCATGGTTCTTGACTCAGCTTGCTGCCTTTTTCACACTACATGCTGTGGGTGAGTGCATTGACTTGTTCCTCCCTCTGGCTGTCTGGCACTTTGGATCTCTGGTGTGTGATGTGGGAGTGGAGGGAGGAGTTTGTCTGCTGGTCTGCCTGTTAATGACAATATCATTATGTATCGGGCAGGTGGTCAGCCAAAGATCAATGCACTGCAGAAACTTTGTTGACTGTGTGTGTCTAGCTGTGTGGCCTTTCCAGCAAATATCAGGGTGATTGAAATCTCTTATGAGCACCAGGGAATGTGATCTTGAAGCTACTTCTAGCTGTCTGTAGAAAGCCTCATTCACTTCCTGTTCAGGTGGCCTGTAGTAAACAGCCACAACAGTGTCACCCATATTAGCCTGACCCTTAATTCTTACCCAAAAGCTTTCAAGACTTTCTTCATCCCCTGCTAGGCAGAGCTCCATACATTCCAGTTGCCCTCTCACATAAGGAACAGCTCCTCCACCTCGTTTAGTGGGTCTGTCTTTCCTGAAAAGTACATAGCCATCCATGACAGCATTCCAGTCATGTGAGCTATCCAACCATAATTGTAATGAGATCATGGCCCTGTGATGGCACCCAAAACTCTAGTTCTTCCTGTTTATTCCCTGTGTTGCATGTGTTGGTGTACAGGTGTTTCAGAGACTTAATCAAGCAAGGAGTTTTCTATGGAGGGATGGAACCACCATGGTCACAACCGCCTTGAGGTGGCTGGTTTCCCTGGAGAGGTACAAGAGGAACCACCATAGTCATACCCAACCTTGAGGTGGTTGGTACTCTGGCTCTCATCTTGGAAGGCGGCTAAGGAGCATTTGTTGCTGCTTTGGTTTCCCTGACTTATTCCCCAGTTGGATGCAGTGGCATGAGCATTGCTATATAAGACCCTGTCCACCTAGCCTTTCAGTTAAAAGTCCACCTTACCAAGCTGCCAAAAATTCCCTTGCCTCTTTGGGACAGGTGAATTCCAACAGGTTATAGTTGTCAAAGAACGTCCCATTGTTGTAAAATCCAAACTCCTTGCAGTCACAGCAGCCACATAGCCAGGAGTTGATATTTGTTATTTGTCTAATTCTAGCTGCCCCCTGTCCTCTAACTGGCAAAATGAGAAGATAACTTGGGCATTGATGTTTTCCACTTGCACCCCAAGAGCTTTATAGTCTTTGATTCTTTCTGTGTTCTGGCTCACAGCATTATTCATGCCCACCTGGAAGAGTAACAGTGAATAGGAGCTCGTGCTCTTGACAAGTTGTGGCACCCTCTCAGCAGTGTCTTGGATCATAGCTCCTGGGAGGCAGCAAGTCTCTTGTGACTCCCTGTCAGGTCAGCAGATGGATGCCTCAGTGCTCTTTAACAGTCACCCACTATGAGCACCCATCATTTCTTTTCTGCTGTATCTACTTTGTGTTGCTGGGGAAGTTTCTCCATGTAGAGCTTGCCTGTGGGTGTCTCTAGGTGTTAAAGCTTCGTGTCTGGCTTTGGTAGTGGTCAAAGGGTCCAAGGAGCCTTTTTCTTAGTGGAGTCTGCTACAGGAACATGGTTTTGAAAACAACTGTGCATCTCTGTCTCAGCTTCTCTAATGCTGTGTAACCTTGTGATTGTTTCTTGCAACTTGGCCACCTGGCATAACAGATCCTCAACCTGCACACACCTTTTGCAGGCTTACATTTATGTCAAGGGGAGGGTCTAGGCACTCACTTCAACCTACCTTCTGCACAGAAGTGTATTTCCTGACCAGGTTCATCTGCATGGATGTCTTAGACCTCTTGAGGAGTTTCTCTGTAGGAACTCTGGTTTTAGCTCTTAGGTGAATGCCCACCATTGACAAAGACCTAGAGCACTTCCCTGGGCTGTGAATTCACAAGCAGGATGTGGGGCCCTCCTGTGTGAACCTGCTGGTCATGGTTTCCCATGGTTGCCCCTGGCAATGCCTGTAGCCACATCAGCCTCTTAGCCTTGCTCAGAGAGCTGCTGGCTCCTGGTGGGTCTCTGCTCTCCCTCAAGCTTGCCTGGCTCCAGGAACCCCCCCGTCCACCTCCATCTAGCACTCAGCCACAGAACTTACGGTTGGCATCACTTTGCCCTTGACTGACACGGTCTTGGAATACTAACTGTGGACAGAAAACATCCCAACAATGCCTGTTCATAGACCCCTCACTAGCGTTAGTGCCCCATGGACTTTGGTTGTCTTCATTTTGTCCCTAAGTACTGAAGCAACACTCCTGTGAAAAACCTTGTTGTTGCCTATCCTATTTATTTATTTATTTATTTTCTCTGTACTTTGCATTTTAGTTCATTGAGAAGCTACCTTCTTAGTCTCATAAATCATTTGCAGAAGTTCACTTCCCCTTAAAGGAGCTGGTTGTCTTTTTAAAAAATCAACTGTCTCTCTGGCTGCCCTTCCTCCTCATAATTGCTTCCCAGGAGATCCTGCCTAACAATTCTCCAAACAAATCCAAATGTGATGTCTTAAAGTCAAGTGTCCCAGTTTTATTACTTACTTCCCAGCCTTCTTTCAAATCTGAGGCTGTACCCTGTAGTTTGGTCCCTGTCCCCTGACAAAACTATTTTTAAAGGTCCTCCTTTTGAGATAAGCACGTCCACTTGGGGTTATGTTGTTCTTTGCCTTGATAGGTGGTTACATTTCTTCCCAGCAGTTCTACTTCATTGTCAGATGAGGTACGAGAATTAAGGAGACCAAACTCTTGAAGACAACTATGCAGCTAGGCACTGGTCTGTTGAATGTGTTTGCTCATAGTCAGAGCTTTTCTCCTAATCAGGAGGATTGAGAGAGATACCAGCACCATCTGGGCTCATACAACCCTCACTCCTAACGTCAGAATCCCATACCAACCTTTGATCTCCTTAAGGTTTCCTGAAGTAGCAGTTGCGAAGCTGAACAAGCAGTAATTGCTGTGTGAAATTACAGGTCTGGGCTCCAGGCAAGACGCACACTGTCCAAGACTCCAGGTCTGACTTGCAGAGAGAGAACTGTGCTATACAGGAGGGAGTATCTAATCACTAGTACCTCTCAAAGGCTCAGTATGCATGGCTGTGGCACTTTATTAACAGTATGCAGAAGTACAGTTAAAGATTGTTCCTGCTGCCAAGAATTTGTCATCCTATTTTAGAAAGAATATGTGATAAATTCATCGACGTCAATTTATCTTCCTTGTTCTTTCATCTGCAAAATAATGTATCATTTGTAGGAAAAATGCTCATGCACATGTGCTTGATTATAGACCTGGTGTTTTATTCTACTATAACTACCAGTTGAACTTCCATTGTTGTCTCTGGGGTGCTATATTTTCTTTGATAAATCCTAATAAATAATTTTGTTTGATTGGAGAGCCACAGAACCATTCACGAGTTTGCTCCAGACAAAATGAATGGAAATACATTCATTTGTTTTAACATCTGCAAAAAAGTCATTATCTGAAAGTTAAAAGCCAATGAGTAACCTATCATTTCTTCTGCCTTAAAAAATATTTAATTATTGGAAGAAAAAATGTCACTCCCTTGGACTGGAAAAAATCCACTTACTATTTCAATGCTTTGTTTAATTCATTTCTTTCAGAATAAAGTTAAGTCAGTCATATTTGTCAATCTATTGTACTGTAAATTATCATTCTGTTACATATCATATTAAAGTTCAACTAAGACAATGATTAATTTGATATCTTAAATATATGTCAGCCTTACTTTGGTTTTTTTCTTACCTTTTCAATGTCATTTTTCATGGAAAAAAAACCAAAAAAAACCCCAACAACAACAAAACAAACAAACAAAAAAACCCCACAAAACAAACAAACAAACAAAACCACTACAAGATCTGCAAAAAGTTTCCAAGGGACTCTGAGATTTTCTTTGTGAACTTATGTTCTTCAGCTACTGGACTGTCATATTAAGATAAGCAAAATACCCTGACGAAAGGAAATTTAAGGCAATCTAATTTAAGATTCACATTTTCGTCTCATGTCTAGACAAGTATATTTGAAACAGTATTGTCTAGGAACTAATATACTGCTCACTAAAGTATCACATTAAATGCAGCGTCATGTTTATATGCACTTGCTTCCTTTATGTTTTTTCTAAGCTACAGCTCAATGAAATTTTGAAGCAGTAATACACAACAGCAAACTCTGAAATATCCATAAAGTTCATAAATCTGGAGCTACTGATAGGTGACACTTATTCCGTTAGAACTACCTAATCCTGCAACCCGTGTTTGGTATTTGATAGAATTTTGACTTGTGTAAATGTCTTGATTTGTGTAAGCTTTAGTAGAACTTCTGTATCAATAGTATCAAAATACACAGATCTGCAAGAACACGTTCAGTGTGCTCAGCATGCAATCTTAAAAATCTTTAAAAGGAAAACAGGGAACTCTACACATGGAGAGGTTTAGTCATTATGCATTTCAATAATACAGAACTGTAACCTAAACCCTGACTAATTTTGTCATCTTAACAGATTTTTCAAAGTTTGCCAGTTTTTAATGTGTGAAATTTATAGTTCATGTTTGGACACTTTGATCCATAAGAAGATATTCATACTGTTAAACATTTAGTAGCTCCCACTAAGCTCAATGCAAATTATGTGACACGTAAAATGCTTGGTAATGGGTGATTTTTTTTAATATGTTTGTAAAGCAAGAATCCAGTTGTGTCAGTCACTGACATTATCCAGAACAATACTATTTAGCTGTGATTATCATGACAATTTCATTTTAACAGGAAGAGAGGAGTAATTGCTTAGTCAGCAATGGAGTTCTATGCCTTTTAAAATAAGTTTGTTTTGGAAGATACTGCTTTTTTGATCAATTCTTAGTGGACAATTGTTCATTAGCCAATGAGGTCATTCAAGCAAACCGCAGTGTAAATTTAGACAGATTTGAGAATGGATGGATAATAATGCCATGGACTAGATAGTTACTGAAATGCCTTACAACTTGGAAAAAAAAAGTTAAAACAATCTAAAGCAATTGTATCTACAGGTAAATATTATTTTTTTGGCTGGGGGAGCCATTCTCCTTTGGTAATTCTGCTTTTCTGTTGATGAATCTCTACCTGAATGACATAAATGAAAAAAAAAAAAAAAAGCCATTCCTTTCATACATGGTTAGCAGCCATCCATTAAAATCCAGTGGACCATAAGTAGCATGTTACAGGTGAAAATTCATTACCTAAGCTCCTTATCTAAGATCCACACTATATATGTAAATGTACAAGTTATCCCAAAATATTTGCACAGTTTTAATTTTATTTTATTTTTAAATGCAGCTCTATATTAGAAATAATTTGAAACTCCAAAACAAACCTGTTTCTTTTAAATGAAGAGGTTCATCCTGACAAGAATCATAATGAATTCTTGATAATTTTTTTTTATCTGAAAACCTAGAATTTTACATGCTTTCAAAACATCCGTTTATTATATTTAGGACATGTAAAAATAATTTTCGGAAAATAATGGCAATGGAATAATTAAAAAGCTCATAAAAATATCAGCTCAATAGTGGTGTATAACCTAGCAAAAATATATTTTGCTGGGGGGTTTTAAGCCCGCTGGTTTTGCCCGGGAAGAAAACACCCCCAGCGGGACCCCCGTATTACCTCCAGGGTGGTCGTCAGCGAAGAGGAGGGCAGTGGCGAGTAAAGGAGGGATGGGCAACGATCGCTTTCTTCCAAAATAAAAGGTTTTAATAACATGAAAATAACAAACAAAAACACCTGAGGCAGGCACTGAAACAGCACCCACCCCAGGGGAGAAGCGAAAGAGCCTGTGGCCTTGGGGCCAGGGGTTTTTAACAGGTTGGTAGGTGGGTTTACAAAGGTATTGTCCTGTAAGGATACCTGGATGGGTTACCGACATGTCAGGGGTCCAATGGGTGTTAGGGGATTGGTCTTGTGGTGGCTAAGCCAACCACAACCTGGGAAAGGTGGAAAACTCTGGATGTGTGCCCCTGTCTGGGGACAAAGAGGCAACAGAAACCTCTGTCTCCAGGAGGCGCACTGCAACAGTGGTGCAGAACTCTTAGATCTTCCTTGCTTTTGGTTTTCATCTTACATTCTGTAGCTTTCCTGCTGTAAAACTATCTGAAGTGAGCAGACCTGATATCAGAAAGCAATCCTACTGCTTCCATATAAAAACCAGAAGACTAGGAAACTTCCTTTCATATTTATTGTATAAATGAGGAAGAAATAAAAGCATTAGGATCACAAAAGTTCAATTTATTTTTTAAATTGAATTTAACATTTACAATGCTCTTCCCTTACTGTCCTGTCAGTATATCTCTAAGGAATAAGTGTTCTTAGTTTTTTTAGGACCAGGTATCGCTGCCCATTGTAGCATTTAATTTCCAGTCTCTCTAAGAGGTAATCAACAGTGATGCACTTAATGGCAGTTGTAGAGCTAATTTTGTGACAAAGTTATGCATTCTCTGGGAAATTGTTTGACACCATAGGCTAAGATAATGCTACTAAACTATGGCTTATCAATACGAGTCTTTTTGTCTGGGTCTGAAATGTTCAGGTAGAAATGAAAGCATGTGCTGTATGCTTATTCCTTTCAGAACGCTGTCTCTCTAGTGCACTAGTTATTAGTAAGTAGACAGATGTCTATAAACATCTTATTCTTGTCAAGTAGTGTTGTAAAATAACAAGATGCTATGTCATCTTTAATTACAGTGTATCATTGCTCATTCCTCTACTTGTCAAAAGTATTGCAAGCAATAAGAATGTATTATTCTGGGCATGAAGCATCTTCATATAGAAAAATTTTCTACTTCCATCGATAATTCTGCTACTATCACATCTAAAATACATTGCAACTTCACATATTGTTGAGGTGCAATGAAATACAGGCTCTTTATATCTCAATATTTTCCAACACACATGAAAGGGTCTTTTTCTAAAGCCTTCTTTATTAACTAAATAAATTTATTTACTCTTCATAGAATACCTTTTAAAGTACAGTATAAATAATAAACCCAGGGAAAATAGCTCAAAACCAGAGAGTTAATTGGACAAAAGAAATCAAAAAGGAAATTCTTTGAAAATTATAATAGAAAAGGAAACAGAAGCTAAGCATTGATTTGGTTATAACTGCAAAATGGTACAGAGACTTTTTATAGCACAGGAGTTTCTCACATTGGTGTTGGTGAGCAACACACTTCGATTTTGACAATTTCAATACATCAAGACAAATAAGCATCATATTAGAGAAGTTTTCAAAGGGATACCCATCAATTTGGTAAGATTAAGCCAGAACTAGAGAGTCAGCAGAGGAATTGAAAAAGTAGTGGAGAGAATACTATCTGAATTTTGGGGTTAAATGTCACTGGATTCACTCTAGATTTAATAATATGACCTACAAATCTGGCCTAAGTATATATGTCTTCATTCCTGATCAAAATTAGAACTTCACTGTAGCTCATCTGGTCCATTGCCTCTTCTCTTGACTTGGAGCGTAACTAGATTAATTTTAAATTATATTAGTTAGTTTTGTTAACAGATTTTTTTGCAAGCAGAAAAAAAATTACAAATTCAGTGAAGTGGTGATTAATTTTTTCCTACACTATTTAAGAATCACATAATCACAGAATATCTAAAGTTGGAAGGGACCTATAAGAATCATCAAGTTAACTCCCTGCTCCTTGTAGGACTAACAAGAATTGAACTATATCACCAAGTGTGTTGTCAAGATGGTCCTTGAATTCTGACAGCTTTGCTGCCATGATCACTTCCCTGGGGAGCCTCTTCCAGTGACCAACCTCCCTCTCAGTGATAAACCTTTTCCCAATGTCCAGTCTGAACTTCCCCTGATGCAGCTGCATCCCAATTGCCTCGTGTCCTGTTGCTGGTCATCAGAGGGAGGAGATTGGCAGCTTCTCCTCTGCTGTCTCCCTTATGGAAGTTGTAGACTGTGATGAGGTCACCCCTCAGCCTTCTCTTCTCCGGGCTGATCAAACTGGATAACTTCAGCTGCTCCTCGTAAGTCTTCCCCTCAAGGCCTTTCACCAGCTTGGTTGCCTTCATCTGGACACACTTTAATAGTCTGATGTCTTTTGGATATTGAGGCTTCCAAAACTGCACACAGTACTCAAGGTGGGGCTGCAGCAGTATAGTGCAGAATGGGTCAGTCACCCCTTTTGGCCAACCAGCTATGCTGTGCTTGATGCACTACAGGCCACAGCTGGCCCATTTGACTCCCCCAGCACAGCCACTCCTATTCAATTTGCCATCAATCCTCACCCTCAGATCTCTTTCCATGGTGTAGAATGCAAAATGCAAAGCCAGAATGATTTCCAATTTACTTCTTTTCCTTGTAATGAATATTGCTAGTTGTGCTCACACCATTTTAGGAATAAAAATGTAAGAATATTATGTTTCATTTTCCAGTTTTAATCTGTGTAAGAATAGCATAGGAAAACATAAACATTACTTAGCATTTCCCTCAGAAATTGCACATAAATCTGAGGCTCATTATTGACTAATTTTACTCTCAAGCTAAATGATACAGAAGTAATAGGTTTCATTCCTTCTTTTTCTTAGAAAAAAAGACAATTCAAGACATAAGAAATGTTATATTTAGGAGCAATCTAATGTAACTGATTAGATGCACCAGACTGGGCAGCTACTCAAAATCTCTTGGTTTCTTATTCTGCAGCAACAATTCAATTTGTTTGTTTGGTTGTCTTTGCTGCTACATCAAGATGTCCAAACGGTAGGCTTGATAAAGGGCGATACCATTAGAGTTTTGAAGCAAATCAAAGACTTTATTTCGAGGCATGAGCTGCAGACCCTTCTTTCTTTCCATTAAATCCATTAATTTCCATTTATCCTGACTGGCCCATTCC
>NW_008620977.1:19695-51697 GCF_000691845.1 Merops nubicus | reverse complement strand
CGCCTGCTGAAAATTAACCCTATCCTAGCTGAAACCAGGGCAAAATCTAGTGTTGATTTCACAAATGGAGAAGGTCATCTTCAGAGAAAAATAAACCTATAGCTTTTCTATTATTCTAGTCAGACTCCTTTGATCATTTTTCTTTCTTCAAATTCTCATAGATATGCAAAGCTGTCTTTTAAAAAAAAAAATAGGAATTTATCAGGAACTCTTGTTTATCTTGTCATTCCTTTGGGCCTAAAATAATCTTTTCTTTTAGTGAGTTATTCTGGGAAAACACCAGTCTTTAATGGAATAGAATATTCTATTCTTGTAGTAGAATAAAGGTAAAAGTCTCAACTACTTGTTACAGGAGTCAAGAGTGCACACTGAAAGCAATGGTAGATAATAGCATATTGGGCTGCATAAATAGATGTATAGTCAGTAAACTGAGGAAAACAAATATTTTCTTTTCCTCAGCTCTTAAATCTAGAATCCTCAGTACAAGAAAGATGCTGATAAATTGCAGCAACTTCAGCAAAGGTCCACCATGGAACACTTGCCTTCAGAGGAGAGGTTAAGGGAGATGGGTTTATTCAGTGTGGAGAAAAGATGGCAGAGACAGGAAGGTGTCAGAGAATTTTTCCAATATCTGTAAGGAGCCTAGTGAGAAGGGTCTCCAGTGAAGTGAATGGCAAGACAAACATCCTAACCAAAAAAAAGAGATTGCCCAGAGTGGTTGTGAAATCTTCCTTCTGAGGTCTGACCTCCTAGCTGACCCTGCTTAGAGCAGGAGGTAGGACTACAGCCTCCTGAGGACCCTCCAACCTGAATTACTTTGTGATTCTATACTACGTAACCCAAAAGAAGTAACCAAAATCCATTTATTTTATTTTTTTCTTATTTCCTTGTTTAATGTGAAAATTGAATGTGCATTCCTGAAGGATTTGTTTCCCTGTAAATACAGACAGATTTTGGAGATGGCTTGAACTATATCCAGTTAAATGTAATTTTTATTGTTAGAGAACAGCAAGGAAGACGAAGATTACGGAACTGAGGATCACTCCACACAGGTTGTCCCCTGTCCAGTGGAACACAGTGCCACAAAGGCTGAATAGAAGGGCCAGAGCTGGGGGCTGGTGACAAGGTCCATCCATGGAGACATGACAAACAGTGAGCCAGGGTGAATCCAGGGAGCAAAAAGAAATGGGGACAGGGCCAGACTGGAGACAGGGTAACAGCATAGGTCTGAGAGTCCTTGCAGGAGCTAAGTTCCCTACAGTGTATGGACAAGGGATCCATGCAGAGACATTTGGCGGCTGTCTGGAGACTGGCACTGCTGTGATGCTCCTGTGGCAGGGGACTGATGGCCTCAGACTGAGCAGAAATGAGATTCCTGGGCTCATGGGCAGTGATGAGGGTCCCAGGTGAGGCTGGTCAAGGTCTATTGCTGCTTTTAGGGCTTTTATTCTATCTCAGGTTATGGAAAGATATTTGTACTTTGTGTATAGATGTTCAGTCCTTTTTTTAAACTGTGATAGCTACAACAATGTGCAGACTCTGCATTTTCGCCAGATCACTTGTTCATGAAATCTATAAGTAAGCAGACATGCTCTGTTAGTCTTTACTATCTGATTCTTTCTTTATATTTCTGAACTGATAGGTCAGAAATAACCTTCACGTGAAGTTCCAAAAGAGTGTAACTTTAACATGTGTAACCAGGTGATCTCTACTTTCAAAATACCTTGTAAAGTGTGATGGAGTGTTTACACTACTAAATTATTGCATTTAGCTAAATTATCGCATTTAGAGCATCTAAGTAGGACACTAAATTGTCCTCTGAAAAGGAACTACTCTTTTCTATTGATTTTTGTGAAAACATTGTCTCTTAACCTTGAGAACCAGAACAGAAACTTGACTGTGGACATCGTCATTATGTTTTTGTTTTATTAGAAAACTTATCAAAAGAGTTCAGTGCATAACTTTGCTGTCAGAGTGGTCCTTGGAATCAAACCAGTCAAAAAAGCCCTTTATCTGCATGTGCTCAGGTCTGAGACTTAGAAGTTTATGTGACTTCTAAGTTTGGCTTGCTTCTTCACTGCATGACCTGATCTTAAGCACAGAAATGTGTATACACATGCTGTGTAGCAGTTCAGTCAATTAGATTATTATTGTACTATGATAGATTTCTAGTTGTTAAGTTATCTTGTAAATTTGATGAAATAGATAATGAGTGCATGCAAAACTCATTGATATTTATAACAACTTTCATTTTCTTTTAAAAAAAATGTAATGGTACCACTGTCATCTGGTGAAATAAAATTAAGTGAACTATCTTTCAGGTGTTTTTAAAGTGTCATCAAATTACATGTCATTTTGCAATGATGTGTAAAACACATTTCCTGCTCCTGAAAGGTTTATGTGTTGCCTGTGTTACAGACCATACATAGGACAAAGGGTTAAGGGAGCATAATTCTACTTCAAGTTTGTAAACCTTGATTAAATGCCTAAATTACATTGTCACTACAGAATACCTTCTTGAATGCTCCTTCCTCCTGGAGCAGCATTAGCAATGAAATTAATTAAATTCCATTTATTAAAGCAGCATAAACTCAATACAAAGAACTATTTGCATATATTCTGCAAATTTTTATGGCCAAATACAAACTTTGAAAAACATAAATGTGTTAAGTGGTTACTACTATCAATAAAGGACTTATGCCTCATTCTGTTTAAACACTATTATCTTTACCCTGTGGCATGTTGGGTCCTTAAATAGATGGCACATTCTTTTAACTCTTCTGGTAAGTGTTCCTCTACTTACTCCAACACATCATTGGCAGCTTATTAACAGAACTGCCTTGGCTGTGGCTTGTTCTTAGGTGAGCAGAAGTGCTTTACAAAGAAAAAAAACATTCTAGTATATAGTATAAAGTAACCCTCCATTTAAAGATTGGATTGGGTCTTCCCTCTTCCCTATTTCCTTTCCAACCATCCTGTGATTTGCCTGGAGCCAAGCTCCTGTTGTCACTGATATATTTCAAGGGAGAAAGTCTCTGAGATTCACAGTGCTGTCACCTGAAAACCTACTGTAATATCAGAGAGATCTAAACTGTAAGAGTATGACTTCACAATCTGAACCAGGAAAGTAAAGAGGTTGTCAGAAAGATAGAAAGATGACAAAAGTAAAAAAAAACAAAAAACAAAACAAACAAACAAAAAAAAACCAACAAAACTTGGTCTTATCAAAGAGCCTCAGCTAGTGAGAGAGTGACCGAGACTTCATGAAAAACCTAACAGTTCAATAAAGCTAATTGGATTATTGTGAACTTAAAAGGGCGCTGAAAAGATAATCGGAATGGAAGAAATCTACAGACTGTATAAAAAAAAAGAACTCTTCAGCTGATTTGTTAAATTTTTAAAACAGAAAAGGGTAATTTAAATCTTAGATGAGTAACTCATCTCCTGAATGAGACTTAATCTTACAGTAACATGTGGAAATGTAAAAATAATTTCTCATATGGAAGAACCGGGTGAATAGCTTTATAATCTGCAGAAGACACCTATCAGCAGGTTGGGAATTCCTTGTATTGATTTGAAAACTCCTTCTTAAAGCCATTCTGATTAGAAATTTAGCTAAATTCAAACTGGGCACTTATTCAAGGTCTTAACTATGTGAACCTATTAATTAACTTGATACTAGATACTCTTCAGTATGTATGTCTCTATCTTTTGTTGCAGCTGTTCCACTTGTACGGATGATTCAGTATTTCATCAGGGATTTAGGTCTCTTCTATTCCACATGAATATTCAAAGAAGTTATAAAATTCATGTGTTTTCCCAGCAAATCTGTACCACCCAGTTAGGTACTATTCTTATAGTAACAAATACATACCTTATATGTTTTTTTTTTTTCAGCTTTTAAATGCATAAAATTATTTTCTCATTCAAAACTTTGACATTCAGAATATTATTTTTGCAGCAACATAGGTTTTGAGACTGTTCTGAGTTTGTTGTGATGAATTAAGCATTTTAAAAATATGCAGTTAAAAGTCTGTGACAGAAAAGCATGAATTCCTAGGATCTGAGTAACGTTACAACTGAAGAATTAAATCCTTTCTGTATCTCAAACCTTTAGATCATCTTAGTAAGAAAACATAACATACTCTGTGTTACAAAAAAAGGCATATGACATTTTTTTTTATAGAGCAGTACAAAACATTCACTGTGTTGTAAACAAAGCTTTAATTCTTCAAACCAGTAATATTTAACAATGTGGACCTGTTGAGGATCAGATCAACAGAAAAATACAGAAATAATAAACACAGGATGATAAATCATAGTGAGAGAGATTAAGATAAAGTAATATAGTTAAATATTTGCATTTATAATTTATTTCTGTTGCATACTTTTATGATCTATTGATTACAGTTCCTTCCTGTATGGTTTATTCTACTGAAATAAAAGTTTCACACTAGTATATATTTATGTTAATATATTTTTCCTTCATCTAAAAAAACCAAGTACCATCTGAAATACCCTGGCTTCTCATAGGAGGAGCAAAGGCAATGTTCATAGTTTATATGGAGTCCCAGGCCTTATGAAACAACATCTGGGTACTACAATAAGTCCTATTTCCCATACAGGATTACTGGTACAATTTTTGAGAAAAAGGAGCCCTCTTGGTGATTTCCATTGAAGCTCGCTCCTGTTCTGTCAAACAGCAGCAAAACAGTAGTGAATTTGCAAGTTATTCTCACCCCCAGAACTTTACCAGCACTTTGATGAGGAAGGACTCAGACAATATTAACTACTCCTGGAGATTTTTCTTGCAATGTAAAATGAAAAGAAAAGGCACAGTCCAATTAACCATCATAAGTTATTTGTTGCATTTTGGAAGCAATGTTAAACTAAATCAACCGTAGTCATTGATGTCTCCTTCCAGAGTTCAGTCCAGGGGCTCGTATACCTATATGTTATTGGAGGTTGCAATTTGATAGCGGCTTGAAATAAATTAGATCTGTACTTTTACATTATTTAGTATTTAACTTTTTCCTGAGACTGCTGAACTGTTACTGGCATGGTAGCAACTGCCAGCACTCTTATCCCATGCACTATGACTTCCTTCCTTACTTTGTCATGACCATAACATTGGTGTGGTGTCTTAAGGCAGTAAACTGGGAAAAATCCCTTTTCTACTGTAAATGCAGCAGTTAAATATATTTAACAACCAACATAATGTTCTAATGAATTAATTAATTGAGCCATACTCAGATATGTTTTATTTTAAATAAAGGTATCACTTTTATTTAGAGACTTTCACTGTGGTGATAGAATTTGTTCTTTTATTGTCTTTGCAGATATTTAGTTAAACTTCAAGAATGTTTAAGCTATTTTCTTATCACCTAATGAAAGTAAACTTTAAGAAAGTTTTTTTTTTTTTTTTTTTAATAAATGTTTACTGTATTCACTAAATTCTCACTGAATTCTATTAACCCTTCATTTTAGTCTAATTTTCCTCTCCTGGAATTCAGAGAATAAATTGAAAAAGCAAAAGTGAACAAGTAACATTTGCCTATACTGACAGGTGAAAAGTTAAACATGATAAAATTAAATAGTCATCAAAGCCTTCATGAGGCAGTCACTATTGAGGCTAAAAAATTGAAAAGATTAGGAAAAAAAGGGCTCTGTGTCTACACAGACATTCCTACCCCCATCTCAAATCTGTATAGACTAGGTGGGACCCAGGACACTGTAGTATTTAATTTCATAAACAATGATATTTTTAAAATCATCTCTGCAGGTTCTATAAGTGCCAGCTTGACTGCCACAGAAAATCTAGAGGATTCTAGGTCAGTCCTCTACTGTGAACTGTTGAACAGAAGCTTTGAATTAAAAATGCTTCTTGTCAGCATTTTTACTGCCTACAACATAAAAACAGCAGCAAAACTGATAAGACACTTTATATATTGTGAAGGAGGAACTGCACAGGCCCTTTTAGTTTTCAAATGCCAGGAGTCCCAGGCCTTTGGCTCCAGGGCAGGCTAGACTTGTATTTTTATTTTCTCTAATCTGTTTGAGTGGATGGTGGAGGAGCTGTGACATCTGGGAGCATTTGCTTAAGCTGACAAACTCAAATAGAATTGAACTTGTAAGAAACTGGATAATGAGCTAGAACTAGTCTTTAAAATCTGTCCTGGTTTGGGGTAGAATAGAGCTGATTCTACTTGACTTTTTAGCTAAGGCTATTCAAATTAATTGCTCTGTCTGAAATTAGCAGTTTTTTTGCAAACTGTCTGGCTTTAGCAGTGACAACACTCCATGTTTAGAGTTACTGCCAGGGACTGGTGTGCAGACCAAGGCCACTGCTAAGCTTCTATCCCACACGGAGGGGGGCAGAGAGTACCCCACACCTGCAGGGAGGAGCAGACAGAATACCTGACCCCAAGATTCACTGGTGGGATATTCCATCCCACAGCCATCATAGCCAGTAGAGCTGAAGGATCAGGAGGGGCAAGCCCTTCCCTTGCCCCTTCTGCTCTCTCTCTTCTGTCTTCTGCTGCTGCTGGGCTGCTGGCTGCTGCTGCTGCAGTGGCTGGCATCCAAGAAGGACTTCATCCATCCTGCCTTTGATCCCAAGCCCTGTGTTCCTGAACTGAGTTCCAGATTCCAGCTCCTGTACCCAGTCGCCATCTGTGGCCGAGTCCAGCCTGGGACCCTCTCCCAGGGGCTGCTCCCCAGCCGGGGGTGACGGTGACGTGTTGCCATCAGGGGGGAGAGCTAGGTTCGATACAGGTTTTGTATATATTTGTATAGATTCCATTTTATTATTATTATTATTATTACTGTTACTATTATTAGTAGTAGTATTTTCATTAAAGCTGTTTTACTTTTCTAATCAACATTTCTCCTTCCCTTTCTGGGGCAGGGGAGGGGGTTAATAGAGAGCATCTGTTACGGTTCTGGGGGCTGCATCAACTTATCTTCCAACTTCTTTTTAATTACTGTTTTCCTTTACCATTTTATCTCCAGCCTGTATTTGGACATTCATACAAAAACGAAAATATCATTACTGACATGAATTTAATGACAACACTCACACTTCCTATCAGTTTGTTCTTAAGCCTATTGCTTTGCCCAACCTCTGTTTCTGTGAAAAGTGGGCTTTGAGCTGGTATGCCCTTCCTATCATTTCCAGCAGTACAGCATGGTTTAGATTGCATGGAGAACTTGAGGTGGTAATTTGAGGTGCATAAAATAAAGCTTTCTAATACAGTAACAAGGTAGAAATGTAAATATTGAAAAGCAATCTCCTTTTCAGGATAAGTGGTTTATTTAGGATATGCATGGCTAGAATGGCCTCTTTATAAAGGTCACTAGGGAGAAATTCTACTTATATTACTCAGTGACAATGATGGACACTTTAATATTACAATATTAGTACAATGAACCTTAAGCAAGCTGCGTTAAGTGGTTTTGGTACTTTAGCAAAACAATATTCCAGGTAAAGCTGAAACAAAATGATATGAGACTAAATAAACTGATATGGTTCTCATACTCTGTTTTTAATTTGTCCTATTTGTTCTTCTGGAGTGCAGGATTTTTCTTTTTGCTAGATCTGGACACCAGTGAAACTTGACCTGCAGGTTTTGGCATGGTTGCCTGCAAAGGTCAAATGAGGGCAAGGGTAAAATCTACCCTCTAGTTTGGAGTGACTGACCACCAGTTAGGATGAGCACATGTTATCTTTTGTTTAGACAGAAAACTTATGTCAAGATACTCAGTAGTCAGTATCATGGAAACAAAACTTTGCTTTTATATCTCAAATTATTGGTCCTTTCACAGAATAACAAAAGCAAGGAAACATCCTTTAATGCAAACTGGCAGGTTCACAGTACTCCTAAGGGCCATAGGACTAAAAGTAACATCTAGCTCGTTGTTCATTTGTACAGCTCTCAAATACATTAATATGAATTTTGTGGGGTGAATTGAAGGTATAATTATAGCTTAATTATCCTCACACTTACACTGTGTATAACATCTGCTGCACAGAAAACACACAACAATACAGTAAGTTAAATGTATATTACTAATATGAAGTGCTGGGGTTAAACCCCCAGCCCCGAATGAAGGTTGGCATATGGATGATGTCCACAGCCAGGCAAGAAAGACCCTCCTGATTGCTTTTCACCCAGGGTCTGGCCAGCTTTGAGTGGGAACTTATTAGGAGATCACTATCAGGTGCCCCCACTTTCTACATTAACTTGGAGGTGGGGCAAGAAGCCATCTCTGTAAGAGCTGACTCTTACGGAGAGCCTGTGGTGGGATTTGGAACCCTGCCTGCAGAGTGGATGTGCTGTGTGAGGGTTCTGACTGTTGAAAAGGTTCCCTGCCTATTCATAGCAAGTGGAGCTCCTGGGATAGCAGGGCAAGATCATGAGTTTCTGTCTGGGGAATTATTACATAATGTGACTCATTGTCTGGTTGATTCCATCTCTCACAGTGTGGTTCCTTGGCCATCTTACTCCCTTCTTCACATCCACTGTGGTGGGTGAGTGCATTGACTTGTTCCTCCCTCTGGTTGTCTGGCACCTTGGATCTGTGGTGTGTTATGTGGGAGTGGAAGGAGGAATTTGGCTGCTGATCTGCCCATTAACGGTAATATCATTTTATATTGGGCAATTGGTCAGCAGAAAAAAATAATAAATGTATACATTATTATACAATATTTTGAATGTAAATCAGGAGGGGAAACTAAAAACGATCTAGGTCACATTTGTTGCTTTTTCATAACTTTTTCTGATTCATGTTATTATTAAAAATTCAGTGCTCATTCACGGAAACTGAAAGTTTTGCTCTATCTTTATTGAAAGGCAGTTATCCCAAGGAACTGTATTTATTTTGGCCTCTGAAGTCCCTACTCATGTCATGTTTCTGTGTATGTCTAATGGTGTTTATAAATCCATTAAACATATTCTTTTTTCTAGATGTCCTGCTTTCACCCCTTAGTCAAAAATTATAGAAGTCAGAATGAATTTCAATACATGGCAAATTAATGAAATCAACTTCCAACAGACATATCTGATGAAGACTGAGATTATATATCTAATTATACAGGACACAGTGCAGCCACTTTCCATTTAATACGGATTAAATAGGAAGTTCTATCTGCTGTATCTGTAGAAGTTATTCTCATAGTTGGAAACACTGTGTGGAGGAATGTTTCTAATCTGTTCTGCTGTGGGTGTAGCTAGAGGAGTTTCCTCTGTTTTGTATTTGGACAATTTAAAACCGGCATCATATGCACAAAAACTTAA
Organism: Merops nubicus; assembly: GCF_000691845.1. NCBI lineage: Eukaryota > Metazoa > Chordata > Aves > Coraciiformes > Meropidae > Merops > Merops nubicus. The sequence goes on along the minus strand of NW_008620977.1, from coordinate 42,401 downwards.
AGTGCAAAATAAAGTTTTTACTTGTGGAAATAAAAGATAGAATATAAGAAGTTTTGCCCATGTTATTTTAGTTTAGGTAGGAGATGTTAAGGGCTATTATTGCAGAATTGATCATGTTTTTTTTTTTTTTTTCAGAATTGATCTTTTAATCACACTTGTTTATGATATTGATATCTGAAGGTACAAAAGCTAATCACTTTGCTTTTACTTTTTGCTACATGTGAAGAGAAATAAAGCATAAGCCACCCAATTTGGTTTATGCAGCCTTGTTCTAAAGCTGATATCATTCATTAAGCTGATTAATTATTCTTTAAAGATGTTACTTTCAACTAAATATAAATGGAATGCAGATGAACAGTTCGTAGATATCTACACTACAGATGTCTGCATTTATGATAAACATCTGTTGTCTTCAAGCCTGTTTTTTGCTTCCTGGTGTTGTGTTTTGTTTGGTATATTTTGTTTTGCTTTTGTATGAAGACAACATTTAAGCATTTGGTCTAGCAAAACAATAGTGACTGATGCTTATGACCTACTTCTGTGTAGTAGGAGTAGATATTTGAGCCATTGAAATATCTGTCTCTGTCTTTTTCAACAGTACTGTCAGCTTTATTAATCACAATCTGGGAACCAACTCTAATTAAAAGGAAAAGTTGTGGCATGTTCACCTTTGGCTATGGATTATATTTGTCCATGTTTGTAATGGGTTCTTTGGAGCCAGTAAGATTCCTCAGGTGACTTGTCTTCTTTTTAACAGGTCATGCTGGCACAATTGAGATCAGCAAAAATAACTGAAACAAAACTTTCACAATGGAAGAAATAAAAATTGTCAGCAGAGATTTCACCTAAGAGTTTCTGAAATCTAAACTAGGGAAGCTCAATTTGTGTTACCAGCACAGCTCATAATCATAAATGGTTCAAACTTCTCCAGCAACTTGCATGTACTCTCTGTTGGAGTCGACTGCATTGTACTTTTTGCAAACCCAACACATTTTTTAGTGTTTCTCCTCTCAGATACTTTGTGAGACTTCAGAAGGTGCATAGTGTAGTACTTGGAGGAAACAAACCAACCAACCAGCCAAAGAAACAACGAACCACACGCGCACACACACAGAGAGAAAAAACAGCTTCATTAATTTTAAATTAGTTACTGTTTGTGAAACTGGTCATAGGAAAACTTGTAGGTTAGCAGCTTTGTTATTTTTATTTCTTTGTCCCCAGGAAGCTGGTTCTGAAAGAATTCCGGATACTCTAAGGCTATTAAAGGCTTTTAAAGTGCTGAATTTATGTGTGTAGGGGTGTAAATATAAGGAAATTTTAGTCTTATAGTTTTGATTGATAAAACTGTTTTGTTTGTTTCTTTGTTTGTTTTTTTAATGCTTTTTTGTAATTTTTTTATTGAATAGAGGACATGAACATCAGTGTTAATGCAATTTAACAAATTAAAATTCATGGAAGAATTTTAAAATTACTTTCATGAGGGTTTGGTAGCATTGGAAAAAAATAATAATTTCAAGTCACACAGTCTTGGACAGGAGATAAATTACCACTTATCTTAAAATGAAAGGCTTTTAAGAATTAGTTTCATGATTCAGGAACAGTCCTTTGGCAGTTAGGAAAGAAGCATCTTTCTCCTGGGAAAAGGGACCAGGTACATATCCAGCTGTGAAAAAGAGCCCTTTTAACAAGAGTGTTTGGTATATTTGAATGAGCTTTCTGATTCATAGTTTAAGTTAATTAATATGTTTCCAGGTCATTAGAAGTCTTTGCTTTAGTTTCACATGATACCCATTAAACATAAATGAACAAACAATTGTCGGTATAGTGTCACAAATCAACTGAATGCTGCTCGATAACCCTTATTTCATGCAAATCACTGCAACTAGTTAATGAATAATGCTTTGAGATAATCATAATTGTTTAATAAATAGTTTCTTTAATCTGAAAATTTGTGGCATTATGTATAAAGCTACCAGATGGCATCTTAAAATACATGCGACTCTGTTGATCTGAGGTTTAGAAAACGAAGGGTTTTTTTTGTGACATGTCGCTTCTAACCTTAGACTCTGATTTCTCAGCTCATTCAAGAGATGACTGTTCTGGCAGACATATAAAAAGAAGCAAAGAAAAAACTAAGAGGCAAATGAATAGGATGAGGGCAAATTAGATGCTAACTGCAGAGCAATAACTGGATATTATATCAAGCTACTACATCCTTTTAATCTATAAAATATATCAGGCAAAATCTGGCTTAATTTGAAATTGATATAAATGCAAAATATTCCGTGAGTCAGTGATGCAGTAAATATTAATTTAACCTATGCCCAGGAGTAATTGCCCCAATTTGAAATCAATATATCTACATTATTTCAAATTTACTGCAGCATTGATGGGATCTTAATTTGACTTTAACATTATGAATTATATAAATATTATGCAGTATGTTGCAGTCTGTGTCTTAAAATATATAAAGATCTTCATGTTCACTAATATTGCAAATCTCTGGCATAGCAAAAAATGAAAGAAAAAAAATGAAGAAAGGTTGGTACCTTAGGACACTATGATACCATTATTTCTCCTCCTACCAAAATTACTTTTCATCATGAAAACATCACAAAATACTGACAAATAAGACAAACCTATCCTTCCTCTGCTTCCTCCATGGAAGAGGACATTGGCACTTCTTTCACTCATGCTTTTAAAGAAAGTAGACCCTCATTGCCCCTTTTCTGCATTGTAGAAATAACAGCTAATTAAAAAAAAGGCTATACCTAATTGACATGAAGGAAAAAGATGGAAAGACAAATCTCTAGTAATATATTGGAATAGACTCAGTTCTGCTGCTCCTGCAACCAGGCCTCCTTCTGTTGTGATCGTATTCTTCATCCTATTAAACCTGCTTGGAACATGGAAGTAGAGATAGTAGAGATAGTCCCTACATCAAGAAAAGTACACTGTATCCTCACAATCTCTTGCTGTTGCATTAGTAGAAGCCTTCAAGTCTGTGACAGCAGGATGGAGAGCAAGCTGCAGTGAATAAAGTGGCCTGATGACAGTGAGAGAGCCATTGTATGTCTCAATTCATAGGCAAAATCTTTATAGTCTCCCAGATTGCTGCTAGATGTGTTTGACAGTTCTCCTTAGTAGTAATTTTTTCCTTAGAGATAGGACTGACTTTTGGGGTTGCTAAATGATTTTTATAATCTAGCAGTGACAGCCTTTTATAAGAAAAATAGAAGTAGAAAAGAGATTGCAAAGAAACCTTTAAAAATTTCACAACACCTTCATGCCAATACCAATATTAAATCCAATATCCCGCCCAATTACAATATGAGCAATTCATTCTGTTGACCTGTTTTGAAATAAAAGATATTAATTTCCTAAGCCAAAATACAATACCCTGGTAATGTACTTTATTTTAAATACTATGTATTATCAGTGGTTTCAGGACATTACCTGGAGATAAAATATTTTGGATGTAGACAAGCTTGGAAAAAATGGGATATATCAGCTTCATGAAAAATCATTTAGTTAATTACTTCACCCACACCAGTATATAAGTAATACACCATGCAGTAGAAAGTGTTTTCAGTTGAACAATTAAATTGTATTTCTAGATTAACAAAATAATAGATTTTCACCAGAATGAATGTTTCTGAAAGCAAGACTATTGAAAGCCAAAATGCAGTGAGGCTAAACCACAAATAAACTCTCAACTGAGTAAAAATTAACTCTGAATACTGGGAAGATGTAATTATCAGTGCAAATACCAAAGCACCTTTAGCAAACAAAAAAATAATTAATTTCACCAGGTAAACATTCTTCAAATAAAAGGCAACCTAAAATAGTTTGATTTTAATCAAAAGAGTAAGCTTTTTAAGAAATGGGTGAAGTCATAGATAAATATGTAATGAAAAAGTTTGAGATAATCATATATCAGTGTATGAAGCATATCTTGATAAAATTAATTAACAATACAGACTCTATCTGAATACATTTCATGCACATGATATATTTAAAAGATTAATTGAATCTCCTTGCCATAATATGCCATGATTACATTATGACTTTTCACTTCATGGAAAGCTTTTTCAGAACTACCTTTGCAGTTGATTAAAAAAAAAAAACCAAACAATTGTTCAGGTTGTTTGTAGTATTTGTGTTTAATATTTAATATTAATTAATATTTAACAACTTTCCTTACAAATATTGCACAGTGGATTACTTATCATTATTTAGATGTATTTCATAAAGATGCTTGTCATCTTCCTGTTGCTTATAATGTAAAAATTTAAGTTCAAGCATTTTTTTTTTTCCATTTTCCACTTTTATGAGAAAGTTTTTTCTTCCTGTCTGAAGGCTTTGAAATGTTTTATACACTTTCAGAGACGATCTTGAAAGTTTGACAAACAAATGTTTGTGCCTTTTATTACCCTGTCTAACTATGGCTCTCATACTGTAAAACTCTAGATAGCCCAGGCTTAGTGAGACCATCCAGGAAACAGAGAAATGCTTAGAGACTGTGGTTATGAAAAGGGCCAAGCAACCTCCAAGAGAACTCCTGCTGTTACCAGAAAAGCACTGCAAGTTTCAAAGTATTGGAATGAAACTTCTATGCTTCTGAGTTAGACCAGACACTGAAACTTAATTGAGGGGACCTGTCTTTCCTCCAGTCACTTTCTGGTGCTGACACCAAGTGAAGGGCATGTTTTTCCAGAATAGCCATAACACGACACAAGGACTGTACCTGTTCTGACTGTGAGGTAGTACTTCTGGAGTAGAGGAGGATGAAGTTGCAATAAGTTATTCTTTTCTCTTACAAAAGCTGGAAAATGATTGGTAAAATTAAAAGAAATGCAATAATAAACTTATTTTGACATTATTTTTTTTTTAGAAATATATTTTTTCCCTGCCAATTACAACTTCTTCATGCTTCATATAGCTTAAAAGTGATTTCTCCTTTCATAATTCTATTTTTTTTCCCTTGAAAAATAGGAAATTCATGACTAATGCGTAAAATTTGTAACTGAATAAAAATTCTACTTTTCCTTTGGTAATTTTAGTTACCACCTATAAAATCATTAGTTAATAAAGTATCTGCCAGTTTCAAAGGCAGATAGGTAATGCTTATCATCTACTTATTGTACGATTAGCACTGCAGATCTTAACCAGCCATTAAATAAGCAGCATCCTGCTTGAGAAATTAAGATATCAAAGTTCTTTTAGAAAAAAGAACTACTATGTGAACACTACAGACAGTAATTTTGTCACTATCCTCTACTGTATATCTTGGAAACTGTTGACTCAGATAACTTAAAATAATCTAAAATGACCTGCAGCTAGTGTAGTTTTCACAGCAGAAAATAGATAACCAGGCAGCATAATATAAGAAAGAGCTGATATGAACGTATGGTTTTGTTTCATAAATTAGATCTTTTCTTATTGTTCTTTTTGCAGATCATATCTGGTTGGAAAAAAGTTCTATCTGGTTAGTTTTCAAAAGGAAAGCTGATATTGTGACACGTCTGTTACATACTCCACATATTATGTATGCATATTCCAGTTGTTAAGGGTAGAGAGATGTTTAAATGAAAAAAAAATATTTCTTAAACTGGAAGCAGTTCATGAATGAAAGAATTTTAGGTTGTAGAAATATATAAAAAAAGGTATTAACTACATTGTCAGGTGAAGATGATGCAATTGTCAACAGGTCTTTCAAATATATCCACTATTAGCTTAGACTAAGATATATAGAATGAGGCCATTGTTGATCAGGAGCAAGAGGCATTCAGGAAGGGTTTTTAGTAGGAACTGAAGTTTAATTTCTTGAATTTGGTATATGGTCCACTATGCCTTTGAGGCTGCCTTGACATCTATTTCTTACCCTATGTCAAAAACTTACCCTTCAGTTCAGTTCTGAGGTGGAAAATACAACTTCAGTGTCTTTTCATACTCTGACTTACAAACAAAAATTATTGTAGTTATAAACAATAACTAGCATTTCTGGACACTGTTAATAATTGGAATTTAATTTCCTGCTGTGAGGTAGAGGACTGTAATGCTGAAAACACTGACTTTTGAAGAGCAAGCAGAATTTCATGCAGTTGATGGTACAGTCAAAACCTCAAAGGTTCTGTGAACCACTTTGGGTTTCTGTGGATATGTCTGAAACATATTCTCATATTTAAGTTTACAATAAGTATCTAAATGCAATCCCTGTAAACCAATACATAGAAACACAGTAAATATTAATAAGAAGTTTTATTTCTTTACTCAGCCATAGTAATCCTCATCACCAAGCATGGTAAGGCCTTAGTCATCTGGAGCTTGAGTATCTATTAATATAGTTAAGTTTTTATTCAAAACCAAGTAAATAAACTAAAGGTTGTAGTAACTAAGTAATCCCATAAATTGTAATATTGGAGGAGAAAGCTGTGCTACTAGCAATGCTGTTAATATCATCCTTCATAAAACAGATGCTAAGGAGAGTTGTAACTCCTGACTTTAGTAAATAATTTTGTTTTTCAAAATATCTTTGGTTTTATGCAACAAAAAAGTTTTAAACAAGTAAGGATTTTTGTTCCCTGTTGGCAATCTAACTTTTGATATGTTACAGAACTGAAGTACAACAGTTAGCCCTGAAGCTTTCTCAATTCTATTGAAAAATGCTTTTTAAACTGTGAGAGGGCTATCACAGTATAAATCTGACATGATAACCTTTTGTTTATGTGCAATTTATAGGTCTGATTAATTTAGGTTTGCTATCTTTTTACAGTAGTCAACTCTGTAACTGTGGACCTTATGCTTAAATCTTCTTGTAAAAATATCATAGAAGAGTAGAAATAAACAGACTACTTCCAGTTAAAAGATTATACATTTTTTTTCTTACATTTCAGCATATTCTTTGTGCAAAGTTGCTAATGTAAGAGAAGGGAGAGCATTACAGGACTTAAATGAGAGCTTTTAAATGGAAGAAGCTATTGCAGAAACAGAGACATAAAAATATACTCAGAATTTTGAGCTTGCATAAGCACACTAAGACAACTAAGAGTCAATAAGTCAATTTTCACTTTATTTTTAATAAAGCAAATATGCAGAGGGGAAAAAAAAAAGGTCATAATGAAGATTTGGTGAATTTTCCTTGAAACAAGGTAGACACTACAGAAATCACATCAGCAATGTAGACAGGTCTAGGTAGTGCCAAATATCTGCTAGTAAATATTTGATTAGGCATAACTGATAAAGAAGAAATGTTTTTTTTCCCAGGATTTCCAGCTGCTCATATACTAATATGGATTAGTTAGTTGAGCCATCATTACCCTACAGAAAACTCACTCTGAGAATTATCATAGCTTAATGCTGAGTAGAGCAATCAGCATGCTGAGACTCAAATTAAGAAGTCTAGAATCCATAAATTTCCCTGCCCTCCCCTCCATCTTTTTTTCTTCTTACAGCCTTCTATTTACATTTAGCCAATACCCTAATACTGTAAACATCCGGTAACCAAGTAAACATGAATTGCAAAAGTGCTTCTATTGTCACTAAATATCTGATGAAAATACATTTTTTTTCTTGAAAATAAAGCTTTCTAAACTTGTTGAGAAACAAAGTAAAAAAAAATGGCTCTTTATCCTAATTTTTCTTGTTCACTACTGTTTTGTGGGGAAAAAGGTGAGGATATCAAATTTAAACATTAGTTGTTTCATTTATGAATTTCCATTAAAAAAAAAAGGAAAATTAATGTGGAAAATATTTTTTTGTTTGTCAGTTTACATTTTTTTTTTTCTTCCTTATCCATTAAAGTAGAATTCTATATTACATGACCAAACAAGTCAGATATAGACCTGAGGATACATTTTTGAGTATCCTTTACCATTTCACACTTGTTAACAGTCTACTTGTATAACATACATTTTTGACACTGTTTAGATCTTCTAACATATCAACCTGTCACTCTTTGAAGAAGTTTTGCAAAAATCTCTGTAAGATGTATGGTCTTTCAGTGAGTTAGCAATGCAACAAAGACTTCATAAGCTCTACCAGACAGTGATTTGTACAGGACTGCAGCAGGCTATTCAACTTATCTTTGCCTGGAACAGTTTTCTTTTTCTCAGTAAAAGCACAGAATATTGGAAGTATTTAAAAGTACAAGCGAGAAAGGTGATGTTCAAGTAACTTCTCAATACAAAAATACCAGTGCATTCAGAGACATAACTGCTGGCATGGCTGTTTCAGTATTAACCCATTGTGCAGAGGGAGCCAGAGAAACAGTGGCTTATAGAGATATTTAATGAGAAGTTAATTCAAATTTTGAATCATTTTAATGATAAACCTTTCTTTCCCCTCAAATTATGACTATTTCTACTCATCCTAATAACAGGTTAGTCAAGAGAGGAATGACCCACAGCAGTTAAACTGAAGGGGTAGGGATAAAATAGCTGTTATTCTGACTGCTAACATGATTTGAGGGAAGGCTGACTATATGAGTTCAAGTTCATATTGGTTAAAAAAGGCTTTGAGGGAGAAAAAATGCTTTGAACGAAGAAAGTTAATGTCTACATCATATTAATTACTTTGCAGATGCTCCGCATCACTACAAACTTCTCTACATCTCTAAAAAAAAAAAAGATTAAATGCCATCTACTGCTTATGTCTCAATTATTTTGGTGCAGGATAACAAAGGAGACTGATTTCTGTTCTTGCAGGACTCGGAATAAAAATTACAAGTAGCCCTTTCTGATTCTAAAACCTCTGAAAAAAAAAGATACCTGTAACAATCCATCGCCCAGAGGCAACACTGTACCAAATCATGCGTCTTACTATATTATTAACTTTTTTGTTATTAAAAAGAAAAAAAAATCAGCACTTTTCACCAAGCCCCACAAAGGATAGCTTATATAAAGCAGTTTTTACTATGTTAAATGATACTTGCTTATAGAATAATGTTGGTACATATTCAGTTTGAATATTCTTTCTTTTATCAGACATTTTAAATCATTCTTACATAAGGAAATTATGTTTCATCAGAAAATACATTACTTTAATTTGCCCATGCTTGAGAATTCTGAAAATGTTTTCCCAAATTTTCCAGAGAACTTGCTTTCAGCATGAGGAAAGACATAAATTTTGAGGTCAAAGAGCTGTTCTCGAAGAAGTGCACATGGTCGTGCAATGAAGGTGATAATAGAATGCTGAATACCATACCTAGTGTCAATTCTTGCAAAAGGACAACAATAGCATAATGCTAAAATGAAATAGGGATTACAGATAACTGCTTTCCAAGTGAAGGACTTTGGGGCATTCTTACTAAAAGTGAGAAGGAAGGGAAAAGCAGACTTAATGCGTTTGTGTTTAGAGCAGAATGTACATTTCCTCCCTTGTGGAAAGCTGACTGTTTTGGAAGGTACAATGTTGTGGTAGCACAGGTCAGCACTGAGTTATGAAAAAATGTTTTATTATGTAAGTTACTTAAAAGTTTAGTGATTCCACTTAATTAATGGCCTGTTGCAGATATTTATTTATTCACATTTGTATCCATTAATTTGATCACACTGTCTTTCCTAGTTAATGAGTCATCATGTAAGGAGTTTGGACAAGATCCGTAATGGATTATTTCACCTTTTGCAGTTGACTCATTAGGCCATAGTACAATTCAGCACTGTGAAACTATCACAATTTTTATTATTTTTAATTATTTTTTTATTAATTTGTATTTCTTTTTATTAATTATTTCCAATTAATGATAAGTACCATTGAAAGGACAACTTTGTGTATATTCTTAATACAATATTTTTAAATGTTCTCATGTCTGAACATTTGCAATGAAAAATGTGTATTATACCTGAGCTGAACAATTACCAAAGATATCTTTTCTAATAAGAGGGACCTTACTAGGTAGCCATCTGCTTCAGACTTTAAAAGTATGATTATGGTTAGAAAAATGACTGAGAATAGCACTTTATTATAGAAGATCAGCATTCTTTATGTATTTCTGAGTAATATCATAAACAGTAAGAAAGATGAGCAAAATAAAACCAGTTTACTGCTATTAGTTGTACACTTTCAATTAATATATCTATATATATTATATATAAAACAGTGTTTTCAGCTCTGTTCTGAATGCAGAATCCTTGAGTACAGTTTGATGTAAAGGGGAGAGATTACACTTCCATTCTGATCTGGAATAGGGATTTTATTTTAGCATTTTGATAAAAATGTTTTGATTCACAATAAGACGTTGCAATTCAGACTGTCATATTTTTACTTTCCATTTATTTATACATTACCACAAATTTACCATCTTTATAATATGAATACGTATTAATGACAGTTATGCAATATAATAAAACATGGTTAACTGAATAATCTGTATCATATCCATACGTAGGTTGAAAGATGTACTGGTGCATCATGAAACGTTTGTGAAAATTCTTAAAAAGGAAGCTTGGACTAAGGATTTTAAATTTAAACTGATGAGCTGAGACCTTGAGAAACATAAAAGGAAAAAGAGTTTGTGTTTTCTGAAGAAGACATGCTGTTGAAATGATAAGAACATTCAGAAAAGTAATTATAGCATTCTGTTCTTGACTAAATGAAGGTACTGCCTAACTACTATCCTATCTATTGAACAGTAGTCTCAACCTGCCAGTTGAGACTCACTATGAGATACAAAAAGAAAAGACCTCTGAAGACTTTGGCAATGTCCTCAAGACATCCTAGATTGCTGATTATGACCCTTTGCCATCAAATACTGTAAGGACATTGTCTATCTGAAATGCTGGGGTTTGAACCCTGAGCCCTGAATTAATGTTGACATATGGGTGATTCCCACAGCCCTTCATAAAGAGGTGGTGAGTTTGCCTTATAGCTTCCCCCCAGGGTGCATAGGGTAAATGAGCCCCAGAGGTCCCGCATTGATTAACCAAATGTCAGGTGTCCCACTTGGGGACAAAAGCTGGGACCACTTGCAGGAAGGGAGGAGTGTCTGTCTGTGGAGTGGACGCACTTCACAGAGCTTCCTGGTTGAGGAAGGACATCCTGACTCTCCTGGAGCTGGGCCCCGGTCAGCTTGGACCTTTGCAAATGTGGGCTAGACAGGTGAGAGCTGCCATGTGGCTACCCTTATCTTATGTGTTCAACTTCCTGATCTGTCTGTTTCCCATTGCATCCATGGCAAAACTTGGTTCTTTGTTTGTACCACCTATTGTCGGTTGGATTATGTCTTTTTTGGGATCATTGGGGGTAATGTCGGTTGTATGTGAACTAACTAACTTGTTTGTACCCCCAGCGATCATTCATGGAATGTCCTTTTTGTATTCAATACATTCCACCTATTGGTTCATCTTCCTGCTGGTTGTGTCGTTCGTGTTAGGCCTAGTTATTGGCAGAACACTATCAAGAAATGGTGATGCTGGAAAAAAACAACAGATATGGATACAGGTACAGATTTTTGAGGGAATAATGATTCAGTTTTCTAAAGGAAAATTCTAAACCACAAAACTTATAAAATGAAAAGTAAATTCAAGAATTGAGGCCCACTTTTCTTGCGTCAAAATGGCTTAAACAGAAACATTTATAAAATAAATACAGGGATATAGCTCTAACTTTGTAAACATGTTTTCTGTAAACAAGAATTGTATGGAATCCTTCATACCAGCAGTAATGGTGGAAACCAGACTGAAATTTCACTGTAAAAGATAGTATATCCTTTGAGAAAAAGAAGCAGCTAGTCAATGAAGTGATGCAATTACATCAAATATATATATGTACTTCTAACAGGGCACTACAGTGTATCATAATAGTAATTATATATATAAGCATGTATAGACCAAGATACATATATATAACAGGCATATGTAATATATATTTTAAAAATTGGAAATTTGATGCCACTGATCTATATGGAATGCAATGTTCGTCACTTTTGCCAGATCATACAACAGCTCTGAATGTTTCAGGTGCCACCTAGTGCCCAGTTCTCCCATATCAAAGTCCCTGCCATGAAGAGAAAACTGCTTTGTGCACTTTTTTGCCCCTAACTAATGATATGTCCACCTCTTATATATTAAATTCAAGTTTTAAACCCTGAGCTGTCCACTGTAGCAGAAATATTTTTTTTAATTTTCTTTCTTTTTTTTTTTTTTAAACAAGTTGAAACGTTCCCCACAGCAGAAGTTCTCTGCCTCAACGTTAAGACGTAATTTGTGTACAAGGCCTGTGAGAGGGAAACCTTGGCTGATAAGTCAGACATGAGGCATGGTTGATTAGCCTTGGATATATGTATGTATTTTCAGACTTTTTATACTGGCCAGTTCAGATGACCTTTGTTAACAAGAAGCTGGAAGAGATGTTGACTACTTTCTTTCTGAGACTAGCCCTTCTATAGTTTATAATAATTTAAACCATAAACCTTTTAGATTAGTCTTTATAACAGTTTCAGTCAATTCTTTTATTAGCAACTCCTATCAGTCTTCAAGTGTTAACTCTTACATTCCTTCTTATGTCTCCTTAGAAGTCCTAGTACTCTTCCACAAAATATGTTTTATTTCATTCTGTTTTCTGCTGTCAGAATAATCTTGAATCCTATAATCTTGAATATAAAAACTATACATCTTCATAATATTTATGCCCTGTCTTGCCAAATGGAACCCTAATTTCAGTAGGAATATAGATATGACAGGACACCAAATATATAAAATTAATGACATTTATAAGATGTGTGTATCTATGCCTGTCTGAGATTTCTCTGAAGACATGGTCTATATGACTCTACACAACTTGTTTGCGCTATGACATCCTCCTTCAGTGGGTAAATCACCTTTTCCTAAGGCCAGTTAGCATTTCATATCTTTTGGTTATTGTACATTCTCCAGGTAAGGACAGGCAGTGAGGAACAATGCAACATTTTTAAAGTGCCTAGCATAAGCCAAAATAAGGTGAGGCATTAAGGCAATAGTGGAATGAAAATAAATAATACTATTAGGTATTTCTTGCCATAACAATTCAGAAATGAAAGATGATATTCTCTTGTATAACTCTAAAAGGCATAGTAAGAAATGCGTATTGGAGAAGGAACAGAGATACAGTTCAGGTTTCTGGATTATTTTTTATTTTAGGTTGTCCTGGGCTCTGAAATAATCTTTGCTCTGTAATTACAATGGGCTTTTACCAGCTGCCTACAGAATACAGCTGTGCCAAGAAAGTGCTCAGAATCACTGCAGTCTAAATGGAACAGTCTTGTTATGACTCGTATATGGACCTATCTCTGCAGCTATTGCATGGCAGGCAGGATGCATGTGTCTGTTACTCTCTTGCTTGTGGAAGAATTACATTGATGCAGTTCTAATTTACTTAATGCTGAAATTAGTTTGGTCCTATAAAAATAACATATGACTTTAATGCTATAAGTAGAAATATTCTTATGTTGCTAACAAAGAAAGCAAAAGCAGTGGCTGTTTCTTAGAACTTAGTACTTAGAACCAAAATCAAACTTGGTATTAAAAATCTGCATTTAAAGTTCCTTCAGGACAGTTTTAAAAGACACCCTTTTAATAAACAGTGGCTTGAAGTAATTCAGGCTATCAAGTTCCTGTGTCTTTTTTTTTTTTTTTTTTTTTTTTTTTTGGCATGAAAATAATTTCAAAGAGAATAAAAAAAAAGAAAAATTATGCCATTCATTAAAAAAATAGGTAATTAACTATGAAATTAGCTGTATTATCTTTAGTGAACAGTAGAGACCCTCAGTGAGGTTACTATTACAAAATGATTTGTCTATTAAGAAAGAGTGACTAAGAACAGGAAAAGAAAAAGCAGTTGTTACCTTTTTTTTTCTTTAGGGAAAAAATCCACCAACATTCTCATGCTTATTCTTGCCTACCTCTTTATAGGTAGGAACCAAAACATGACAATCTCTTCTGATTGACCCACCTAAAATGCAGAAAGGAGAAGAAAAAAATTCAGAGAACTTTTGGTTGTCAGACACTGACATTTCTATTACTGTTGTCAACAAAGGTCAATTTCAGAACAGTGACTCTACATTCTTTACTTGTATCTTGAGGTGAGAGATCTGCTGGAATCTGGGAGGTCCTTTCCAGCCGTAGTGGTTCTACGATTGAAGGAATAACCACTTCTATTGTTGAGTTACGATAAAGGAGAGATGTGGATTTTAGGAGAAATTTTTTTTTCTCTTTTTTTTCATTTGATCTCTGTTTTAATAAACCTGTATTGGTCATGGTAGGTCTTTCAAGGCACTTATTTATACGTATTTTTCTTTGTTCTCTGCATCATGCATACTACTTCAGTTCAATTGCCACTTAGATATTGAGTTTTTCATTTTTTCCTTCACACTGTAAACTCAAGTGGGACAGGTATCTATATGTATATTTCAATACACATGTAGGAAGACAACATTATTTCTACACTCATTGGTTAATTCTTCTCCTTGTTAGATGTAAATCCAAACCATGTTTGTTCATATATTCAGAGCAATGTGAATGAAGGCAGAATAGAAAAGAATCTAAGCAAAGTATATGCTTTGAGAAGGAAAACAAAATACCATTAGGTAGAAACTATGTATCTAAGTTACTTTTTTAGCTTGTAAAACCTTTGGAGAACTATGTGCAACAAAAATAAGCCATTAAGAGGTTAGATGTAGATAAAATTTGGACAACTGAATTTCAAGCTACTTTATACTGCTACAAATGTATCACCTTTCCTAATATTCCAGACCCTTGGAATGTACAGCATGCATTATATCCACACACATATGACATGCAGCACTTTTGCAATCAGTCTGGAGTCTTCAATACCAAAGTATTCTCACTTGTCAGTAAGACAAATCACATGTATGTGTTGCTTTTCCATGGGATATCTATGTACAGCAGTGTTCTACTATTTCCAGTTACACAATGTCCTTTCCCAAAAGACAACTAGAGCGGCCTCTAGCATGGCATGTTCCCTGCACCACATTCGAGTTGTCTGGTAGAGGAATTACAGTTTGGCATAGCAGACAAAAGTGAACAAGCAGTCCCGGTCTAGTGCCAGGTAGTAGCACAGGGAGGTACCCAAGCAGGGATACCAGGAGTATTCAATTTTAAAAGTAATGAATGGAACAAATATTAGTCTCTATGGAGATATTTCATACAGTTTTCAGTGAGCGAGTACTAATTAAGATATATATTTGGTATTGATGTTTTTTCTTACTTTAGTTTGGGAAAAATGGGATCATAATGATTTGTAATAGCTGTGAATGACTACGATAAAGATATAGATCAACCCTAAACAAAAAAAGACAAAATTCTTTATGTTCCTAAATTTTTAATATCAGATTTAGTGAACATCAGTCTTCAGCAGAAAAAATACAAATGGGTTCCACTGAGCTGAATGCAGTGCAAGGATATGACAAAGGCATTTTTTACTGAAATATTTGCAAAAGCTTGTTCTGGATATTTGGACATACTATAAATTTCATGCTTAAACAGTTTATGGAGGACAGGTGCTACACTTGATTTTATAAAGACACATAAATTCTGACTTGAAATCTGAATAAAAATACAGTAAGTTTGAAATTTCCATATTTGATTATGATTTGTTTCTCCTTGCATGAATGCTGAAAAAGAGAGATTGAACCTCTGCCAGTCTTGTTTTAAACAGTATTCTCACGAAGAAATGGTATTCAGTGTGATTTAATTTGAATAGCTCCTTAATTAGTATTTAAAGTGGCTGACTTTCTGCTAATTAGGCTCTTTAAAGGAGTGTGTCCATGTCTGCTAAACAGAACTCTCTCAGGCATGTTTTACCCACAGTCTTTGAACAGAATTTCCATTGACATTAATAAGAAATAATGAAATAGAAACAAGAAATAATGAAATAGAAACATAATAAAAAGCGTTGAAAGGTATTTTGATCTCACTATTTTTATCACAATGTGAAGAAAAAGAGAACAAATAAGTTCGTATGTACCTCACATACAGGTGAAACACTGATTTTAAAAAAGCATTTTGGTTTTGTGCAAACAAACAATGCACATGATTTCAGAGATAACTGCCAATTAAATCTAGGACAATCTCAAGGTAACAATCCATAGTTTTGAATGGCAGGAAATTGATATTAGAGTGTCACATTCATTTTGAGAATAGATAATACTACGAAAGAAGACTAATGCTGTTACTTGTTGAATTATACCCCCCTCCTCAAAATAATACACTCAACCTGTTCAAAATGAAAACATTCACAGAATAAACTAATGCATTTTAAATAGCACAATTTATTTTCTACTTTATTGTCTGGAATAGGGAACAAAAGGACTTGAGGCTTAGAAGTAGTAAAATACTCACTAGCTACTGTCACAATATTAAAAAAAAAAATGGAATATGCCATTTTTAGATGAATCATATAGTATTGCAGCTGGAAAATTAATTTTATTTTAGAAGGAAGGTGATTTTTAATTAGTGCTTTAAAATCTAACATAATTTCATAAAAGTATATTGCCTTATGTGGGTAATTCTTGATGAGACAGCAGTAAAACATGCAGTTTTACAGGATGTCTGTTAAAGGCATCACTAATCTTCATATTCTTAATTTAAAAAAAAACTGAATTTTTTTGTGACCTTTTTTACAAAGCCCTAAGTAACGTAGGCCTCTGAAAGATTTCACCTTCTTGGAGAAGCCAAAAATAAGAACATTGTGTCCAGGTAGAGTTTTCAAGTAAATAGACTATGATTTACCAGATAACCCAAATATCCAGAATGATATTCTTACCTCCATTTTGACATACTATGGTGATAAATAATAACTGGAATGGCCCTGAAAGGATTTAAGAGAAATCCCTTTGAAAAAATGTGCAGGAGGCAGCACCAGCTTTAACTTCTTTGTAAAGCTTACAAGCAGAGTTAAGGACAGGGTTGTTTTGTTGGAGGTCAGAACATTTAGCTTGGTAAAGCAGTGGTAAGAATATCAGCTATTTAGGTGGGCTTTGAGGTGACCAAGATTAGACAGGCTTGAGCAAAGTAATGTAAGTAAAATCCAGGTCCACAGAGTTTACTATGTAAGAGAAAGAAAATGAAAAGAAAGTGACATCAACAACTAGGCTGCACATTTAGTATATTCACATTAAAACAATTGGTACAGCAAGTCTTACAGAAGAACACATTGCTAACATACATTTTATATATAGCACTCTTGTATAGCATGTATAGCATATGTATGACTATACTCCTCTCTTTTAATAACTTGCATAGTTTTGTTTAATGGCTTGTATGAGAAATCTAATAATATATCCTAGTTCTTGGCAGCTCTTGGCATGGAAGTTTGACAATATTACGTATCTCATGCACCATACTGCTTGTTTTGATAACCATTTATACCTTTTTTTCTGTAACTGAAACCTACTATAACAGTTCAAATTATTTTTTTTTCCATACAATATTTAAATATGTTCATGTATATATTCATGTACACCTGTGTGCACACACTCCTGAGCACAGCAGGGATGCAGAAGAGTAATTTAGTTACATGGAACTCAGGAAAGGAAATTAAGACAATACATACACCCTTCTGTTCTTCCATCTTATTTCCTTACTTTGTAGATTAAGGCAAGTTGCTATAAATCCAAATAAAGATTTACCCAATTTACCTCTTCCCTATTAGCATTAGGTTTGTAAGTGTACTTAGTAGAAGTTTTGAAGAGCTCAGGATGAGTTTATGAAACCTCTTTTCCTCACATTTGTACAAAATCTGTCTCTTTATGTCCGTTACCAAGAGGACTTCAGCAGTAAATGACAGGAAATGTTGTAATCAAGCTATTTATGAGCATGAAGCATCGGTCAAAAGGGCACATGGAGTGTGTCACCCAGGAAAACTGAACTCTTAGTAATGTCCTCTGAGATCACACTAACAGCAGAGCTGCAACTCATCTTGGATTCTCAGTGGCTTAAAGCTCTGCATTAGAGTAGAAGTTATCCAGATCCATGGTATTCCATGTGTTTAAATTAATAAATCATTTACTCAGAAATTAGTTACTCACATTATCTTTTCCCTTTTGCCTTATTATCTGAAATCTGTTAAGTCATTCAACATCTTCCTGATTGTGCTCAGGCTTATGCTTGTTAAAATCTTCTAGTGTTCTGTCTGGAGTACTGTTATGTATTCTTCCAGAATTTGGTAGAAATCTGATATTCTTTCATGTCTGTATTGTAGATTTGTTTATTGTTTTGCATTTGTATAATTTAAGAGTCAGAAATATATCAAGTTCCTTTGTTTCCCCTTCCTATGTAATGAGTTCTTTACTAATGATTAAGAAAAATATATGAATAATATCTATAGCTGGAGCTTAAGGAAAACCTTGTGCTCATTTTCATATAATGATCTACCTTGGATAGGTGGATACATAAGCAGATACTTAGTAGACTAAGTCAGTAATGGTTAAGAGTTGTATATCTATGAAAACGTGCTGTCTGCCCACATCTGCCATAATTTGTGTTCTGTATTCTTCAGCAAAATACAGTGTAGATTTGCAAAAATATAAGTGATAAAAATATGTCTTCTTCAGAATTACAGAGTAGTTCCTGTGGCAATCCAGGAGTTCCACCAAAGGGTATCTTATATGGCACAAGATTTGATGTTGGTGACAAAATCCGATACAGCTGTGTAACTGGATATATTTTGGACGGCCACCCTCAGCTTACTTGCTTAGCTAACTCTGTGAATACAGCATCGTGGGACTTCCCCGTTCCTATCTGTAGAGGTAAGAGAAATGCTACAGTAATGTTCTTGAATATAAACATTACATTTGTTTGTATGAATGACTTTAAATCTGTTTTAATTATTAACTTTTAGGCTGTGATTAAAGAAGGAAAATGCTTTTTGAATATTTTGATCTCTTACTTACATATAGGATGTATTTCAGCATATGCAACTACTAATTTTTAAGTCAGTATTATATTAAAATGATATTTCTTATTTATTTTAAAGTATATGTAATGAAATAAGAACTACAAACCTAGCAACAAGTAGGATATAAATGTTTGTGTTCAACATGTTCACAGCTATGGGATTTTAAATTTGGGATTCGTTAGTATTTCCTAAGGACTTACTTTTTGTCAGGTATCAGCTTGGATAATGAGCAAACAGAAATTTGAAACTACCCAAACAATTGAGTGGTATATGCTCATTCTCAGTCAGATTTGATATATTAAGATTTCTGCAATAGAATATCCCTTGTATTCTAACAAATATAGGTCAAATCCTTTTCTCTTCCTCACGGTAAAAATATAGTGGTAGTAGGGAATCCTGTCTTATGAGTAAATCTTATTTTCTGAGACTACTAGAAATAATGTTTGTGGAGTATTTAAAGGAGCTAAGCTGATAAAAAGGAGAAATTTTTTGCTACTATACAAAACCAAACACACAATAGTTTTTTGTTGAAACACTGTTCTATCAGGCAACCTTAAAATCCTTTTCTGGATTCACTGGTTAACTTTACAGTATGCAACATTTATATTTGTCTAAAAAAAATGATGCAGTCTTTCAGTGGCTACAAAAAGGTTCCAACTGAAAGTTGGTTTGAAATACCAAAACTGCAAAAAAGTATTTCTATATGGGAAATGTGTATCCATGGAAATACCATTCCATTGTTTTCCAATTTAGTTTCCATCTACTTAATATGTTTATCCATGATGTTGAAGAAAATACGAAGTTATTGCTAATAATATTTTCTAGTAAAATTAATAACTCCTGAATCTTCCCTGCTACTTCACAGAAAAAAAAAAGCTAGCTAATAATGAAGATGATACACAATCAAGGCATAAATCCAAATTCTTTGTAGAGATGATCATAAAAAGAAAAGATTTGATGAGAATGTGTTAACTTGCACAAAACATTTGTAACAAAGTAGAACGTTAACAGATTTCACTGTAGGCCATTGTTTGATTTCTTGATCTGTCAATTTTGAAATTAATTGGCACAAAGAATTAAACGAGGAAGGTGAAAGACTTCAATCTGTTAGTGTTACTCATCTTTTTTTTTTTTTTTTGATAGAACACTTTTCAATAAAACTTTAGATTTTACTTGTATTCCAAGGGCATTGGAAAATACAGAGTGTAACTTTGAATTGTAATTATAATCTCCCAAGTTGCAGTAGTCCTGGGGTTAAGCATAACTTGTGTGTAAGCAGAAGACTATCACATAAGAATATGAAAAACATATTTCTTTTATTCATGATTAGAAAGGTCACTATCTGAATAGTGTCACTCTCTAAGGTAAGACAGACAAAATGGAAAGGATTCAGAAAAAGATGAAAGAAGTTCTGTTAGGTTTCAAAATTGGCAATTTGTCTAGAAACTTTCCAGTGTATGTGAAGAACAATGAGGAGGTGGCTTGTTTTACTGCAGAAACTCATACAGGAAGAAAACAGTATTTTTAGAACTGAAAAGTTGAGGGGGTAAAAGCTTGACAAATAAAAACCTCCAAGGTACACATTTTAATAGTGATGGCTACAAATTACTGAAACATGACCTAGGAATGTGACAGATTCGTGTTGTAAGTTTTAATATCAGGCATAATGGCTTAATGGCTTAATGCACTAAATTACTGCTAAGGTGGTTTTGGTTTATGTTTGTTAAAAAAACTAACTGATTATTTTCAATAGTTCCTTCTGTGAATCTGTTTAATATCAGAAACATCTAACTTTACAAGTAATGCAGAGATCTTTGTGGTTTCATTCTAATGAATTTGTCCTAATTTTGTTTAAGGCAGTTATCCAACACAGAATTCTGCAGAAGGTTGCTAAAGTTGAGTACCCGCTAATGAGCTTCTTATTACTTTCTCTGTTTGCCATGGAGACTCTCTTTAGGTACTCTCTTTAAAGAGTTCCCCTAAGTGTCTTATTGTTCCCTACCATTGGTCATTACATCTAAGGCAGAGACTCCTGAGACAAACAAGTGAAGTGGTGTATAATTTTTAAAAAAATAAGTGTAAGAATTAATTTTTCTCAATATTAAGCAACTTTTAAACATCACGACTTTTGATAAACAAGTTGTTTAAGCAACAACTTTTTTAAACAAGAAAACTACTGTTTTTTGGTGGAGGACCAGTTCTCTTCCACACATTGTTGGAGATTCTCTTCCAGACTTTGTTCCAGACATAGTTGTTCTTTTTAATATAATTGGTTGGACTGGGGAAATAGAGTATTTCAATACTATGGAAAAGTCATAATCTGATTTGTTAGAAGAATGCCATAAGAATAGCACAAAAATATACTTCATTCAATAATAATTTGAGTGAGTTTGTTTTTTTACCAGTAGGAAAAAAACCTGAACAGACCTCTGAATTTACAGCATGCTTATACATCAGTGGAGTTAAGCTCATAGATGTTTTAGATCATCCGTGTGTAAATGTCATGGGCATCTGCCTCTTGTAGTTCAGAACAAGTAAATTTGGGGAGTAATTTTATTTTAGAGCATTCCCTGTGTGTTGCCTTCACTTTGAATAAAGACATTATGAGGAGATCATGCTTGTGTTTTAGCAGTGTGATTCTTGCAGACTGATGTCTCAATAGCAGAATTTCATTGTAATCAACAGTACTTTCTATTGCCACAAGAATCCATACATAAGACCCTATTAGCTGCTTATGGTTTAAATTTGGTGTATAACACTGATATTTGTATTTTTTTTTTAAATGTGCATTTTTGGGCCACATTTTATTCATGAAGAAAGGTTATTCCTCAAATGGCTTCTTTTTTCTTTACTAGTGTCCATAAAACTGCATTGCAAATTCAGTGCACATACCTAACAATTGTTTTATTTCGTATCCTGTTTCTCAGTGAACATAGTTTGAATGCATAAAGTTTTTCACCTGTAATTTGCATTCATTAAAATACTGTAATTCTTATTAGGTTTACTAGAAATGGAAAAGTACCTTAATTAAAAGAAAACTAAATTGTATTTATTGTGATGTGGTCAACTATACTGTGCACAACCCGTGACTAGTTTTTAAATAAGTCTTCTTCCCTGACTAATTAATTTTGATTAGGTTGTTTTCAACAGTGAAACATGACAGCAGCTTTATTATATCACCTATTCCTGAGATAATGTTACAGCTGGCAGTTTTTTCCATAATGCAGCAAGCTAGGAATAATTTACTGAGGCTAATAAATAAGGTTACATTTATATATAATATTGTCATTCTATAAAGGTTACAACAATTAGACACTTTTATAGAAGGAAGTATTCTGAATTTTATATTTTTAGAGTTTTCCCTGTTCCAGGGTAAAATGGATGTTGTAAGAATCTTCATTCTAGAAGATTGTTTTTTATTTTATAGCACTTACAAATTCCAAAAACAGAATATAGTTTTATTTGTATTCTTAGAAGTTCTGTTAAAATATTTTCAATGTTGCCTGTACATATAACTACAAAATATTTGTCACTATAAAACTTTTCTGTTTATATTTTTAGCAAGAGGTTTTGTTTTTCCACTTGTTTGAATCGACATGCATGTCGTCAAAAAAGAGCAAAAGCCACTGACTGTACCCATGATTTTTACACTGACAAAATGCTTTTTTAATTTTTTTTCTGCTTTTTTTTTTATTATTTATCTGGGAGGCTATAGAGTTATTTTTTTCATATATTGTGATGACAAGTAAAAGACTAAAGAGGTTGTTAATAAATTTGAAGTCTGGGAATTCTGTAATTCCCCTGCAACATATATA
>NW_008620977.1:17355-19627 GCF_000691845.1 Merops nubicus | reverse complement strand
ATATATATATATATATATTTGTACATATAAATGCATTTTTATTTCTACCTAACTGTTAGATCTGTATTTAATTTCTTCATTTCCAGTGAACTTATTTCAAATAAACTGGACTGATATATTTATAAGCTTGTATTATAAATAGTGATGTAATGTGTCAAACATGAATATTAGAATATTCAGCTGATTATTGAAGTATTTTGCTATTTCCTGTATGCAGAGTGCACTGGAGAGGAAAATTTAGTTGCAAGTCACAGGTATAGTTCTGTGACTACATAGATACATACCTTTACATATTTCAACTCTGTGGAGCAAGTTTTAGGTCAGAGAAAACAGAAAGCATCCTCAAATAAAATAAAAGTATACCTAAGAGTCTTGTAGACCCTCTAGTACATTTTCTTGAAAACCTTCATCTGTTTATACACGGCCTATAATAGTACAAAACTTTGGAAAACAAACAAATAAAACAAAGCCAAACAGCGTGGCAAATAGAGCCTAGTAATATAAGTGTTAAATAAACTGACTCTGTGTCTTTGTTGTAAGCTAGGCTTTGTAGGCTGTGGAGAGAACAAAGCAGGACTTAAAGCCCAAGTACTGCAGTTGATGCCATGCAGTGCATTAACTAGTGGAACTGACAAGATACGCAAAGGAAAATAAAGAGCACTGACTTAAAAGCAGGAATAAATTACATCTCATGGGGAACGAGCAATTTTCTGTCTGAAGCCAGTTCTTATATACATAACTGTTGTTACTGCTTACTCTTGAGAAAAGTCCCAGTATAGCTCTGTGAGACTGGATTAAAAACATTGGATTATTTAAAGAAAACTAAGAAGAAAGCCAACAAAAATATTTTGTAGAATGATGTTTTTGTATGCAAGATATAAAGATGATTTGACACTAATGAATGAGCAGTTCTTCAGAGATTGTTTCACATTTCCTTTTTGGGATGTTATAAGTCAGTTGCTCAGAATGGCCAACATTCTTATGGTTAGTATGTTAAAAAATGTAAACAGTTCACAAATGGAACTGATGCTCCCCTAAAATTAGAGCAATTAATTAAGATTTTGGAGAAGAGGGGAGAAATGATGAAAAAGGTCTACCATTTTATGGAAATTATAGTATAATATAGATGTTTTGTGCTTTCAAGTAGAATGCTGTATGCTTTCAAGGAAGGCCCAGAAGCTCTGCAAAATAATACACTGAATGACTTATTTAATGAAGAAAGTTACATTACCATTTGTTGCTTTTAAATTTTGTAATAAAAGAGCTTTGTGAGGGAGTTATTTTAGTTATCTCTAAAATGTGTAATTTTTAAGACCAATAGAATAAAACTTGCTTCTATAAAAAGCATTGACATTTTTTCTGGTATACCTTACCATACTTGACTTTTCTCATTATATTAGTGTTATTCTCAGGATAGTGTCTAGTTCTTATTATCGGGGACATTTCACATAAATACAGTTTAGATGTGTGAACAAAAATATCTGAGTCTGAAGAACAGGAAATCTCCATGTGGGTCTTAATGTGTGATCTTTTCCATGGATTTCTTACTTCTCAAAGTAATGGTGAAACTTTACTGAATTATTTGAAGCTACTCTTAAGTAATTTGTGATGTGTTGTAAACCTGGAAAGGAAACCAGTACAGAAATATATTAATTATATCAGTATTATAATATATTCCTAACACTAATGCTGGAATATATTATTTATACCGTGCTAATAATGATAATATTAGCATTACTAATATATTGTCTGTTATATATATGTCTGTTAAACTCACGGAAAATATGCAAGCACATTCCTTAAACAAACACCATTATTCATGAGAGTTCTGATTGGTTGTAATCACAGAATGTTAGGGGCTGGAAGGGACCTCCAGAGATCATCGAGTCCAACCTGCCTGCCAGAGCAGGACCATCTAGTCTAGGGCAGGTCACACAGGAACACATCCTGACGGGTGTCCAAGGAAGGAGACTCCACAACCTCCCTGGGGAGCCTGTTCCAGTGCTTTGTGACTGAAATGCTGGGGTTTTAACCCCGAGCCCCGAATTAAGGTTGACATATGGGTGATTCCCACAGCCCTTCATAAAGAGGGGGTGAGTTTGCCTTATAGCTTCCCCTCAGGGTGCGGCCGGCCCTGCAGGGAGAGCCATAAGGGAAATGAGCCCCAGGGGTCCCGCACTGAGTTGACAAAGGTCAGGTGTCTGCTTGGGGATAAAAGCTGGGACCACTTGCAGGGAGTCAGGAGTGTCTGTCTGTGGAGTGCACTCCACAG
>NW_008620977.1:13458-17071 GCF_000691845.1 Merops nubicus | reverse complement strand
TTCTTGTCTACAATACAGTCTGTGTGCTGGTTCATCTTCCTGCTGGTGGTGGTATCATTTTTGTTGGGCCTGGTCATTGACAAAACAGTGACCCTTACAGTAAAGGAGTTCCTCCTCATGTTGAGGTGGAACTGCCTGTGCTCCAGCTTGCATCCATTGTCCCTCGTCCTGTCGCATGGTACAAGTGAAAACAGGTTGTCCCTTTCTTCTTGACACCCAGCCCTCATATATTTATACCCATTAATTAGATCCCCCCTAAGTCTTTTCTTCTCCAGACTAAAAAGCCCCAGGTCTCTCAGCCTCTCCTCATAAGGCAGGCATTCCAGTCCCCCAGTCATCCTTGTAGCCCTTCGCTGGGCTGTCTCGAGTCTCAAGGGATCTCTGTCCCTCTTGAAATGGGGAGCCCAGAACTGGGCACAATACTCCAGGTGAGGTCTCACCAGGGCAGAGTAGAGGGGGAGCAGGACCTCCATTGTTCTTCTGGACACACTTTTCTTAATGCACCCCAGGATCCCATTGGCCCTCCTGGCCACAAGGGCACACTGCTGTCCCATGGACAACTTGTTGTCCACCAGGACTCCAAGGTCCCTTTCCACAGAGCTGCTCTCTAGCAGATCTCCTCCTAACCTGTACTGGTGCATTTTATTACTCCTGCCCAGGGGCAGGACTCTGCACATATTCTTGTTGAACCTCATGAGATTCCTCTTGGCCCATCTCTCCAGTTTGTCCACATCTCACTGAATGGCCACACAGCCTTTGGGTGTATCAGCCAAACCTCTCAGTTTTGTATCATCAGCAAACTTGCTGGAAAGACATTCTATACTTTCATTAATG
This sequence comes from Merops nubicus, assembly GCF_000691845.1. Taxonomy (NCBI): domain Eukaryota; kingdom Metazoa; phylum Chordata; class Aves; order Coraciiformes; family Meropidae; genus Merops; species Merops nubicus. Next base: position 16,237 of record NW_008620977.1, on the reverse strand, counting down.
AAGATGTTGAACAGTACTGGGCCCAGCACTGATCCCTGGGGGACTCCATTGCATTAATGTAACGTCCAAAACCTCTGTTTGTTCATTTATGGTAATGAAGGCCACATAACAAAGTTCTTAGGATGGGTGGAGAACTGGAAGTACACCTTGTGCTCACCTGTGAAAACTTACCGTCTGCAATGAGGTGCTATTGTAGTAGTGATGATACTTAAATAAAAATCATTATTAATTTTTAGAAAGCAAGCTCAGTATGGAAACATTTTTAACAACAAAAAAAAATGTCTTAGATTTTTTCTAAAATCAGGATTTAGATGTTCAGGGGGTGATTAAGAACTTACATTAGCAGTAGGCAAACAGCTGGTGTGATACAATACAGAATAAAAATGTATTTGGATCAAAGTAATTAACATTCATCAGTGCAGCAACTTAATTTGGGAAGCAGGTGTCTTAAATTGCACATCCAAGCATTATATAGAGGACTGGACAAAGCAGCAGAACTGAATATTTCTAAATAAATAGAATTTATTAAATATTCAATTGAATGTTTCTAAATAAATGAAATTGTTTAGAAGAAGAAAATATACGTAAATATTCCAGAAAGGGAATATTTGCAGAGTTGTAGTTCACATAAAAGTAAGGAAAAGACAGAAATAACAATGCATTATCTTGGTACTTTTCATGGAAAAATTACCAAGAAGATCAAATTTAATAAAAAAAGTTTATTTTAACAATTGATACAGACAACGAAGAGGAAAAGAGAAAGACCAGATTTTAAATTCAAGAAATCTAATCCAGTACTGAGCAAAATAAAACTTCTTGAATACCAAAATGTATGAACCCACAGTTTAATTCAAGGCTGGGAATTGGGACTTTTTACAACAAGTTTGTGGAAGTTAGTGGGGGCAGTTAATGAAAAACTTGAAAGATGTTTTGTCTCCTGTTTCCTTAAGAATTTTCTTAAGCAAGAACAAAGGACATAGATACAAATGATACATCGACCATATTCAGAGACACTGTTGAAATTATATTGCAAAGTTGTCACTGAGTACATGACAGTGAGAATTATACCTGCAATTGAAAGGGGAGAAAATTACTCTGAAGGATCAGAATGAGTGAATGGGAAGGAGGAAAAGTAAAATACTGCTTTAGGCTGATAACTGACAACAACTTGAATAGTTTATTTTGGTAATATGTACAGTGCAGTCATCAAAACAGAGTACTAGAGGTATTATTTCCAACAAAGATCCAGTCTTTTACATGTGATTTCAAACAAATTTCTAATCAAGTTTATTTGTTAGAAACCCCTGAAGACAATTTTAAGAGGACAGGTGTTAAGTGTGTAACCCTATCTTGATTCCAGTTTCGGCAAGTAAATTTGTTTTATGCTAGGTAATTGTTTCCCTATGACACGGTCCATTCTTTTGTTCATTTTCTATGTGACTTTCCTGGCTAAATCCTTTATAGTGATCAATTAGCATAAATAGTACTTGTACAATAATTTGAGAAACTTTGATGGTAATTACTAGTAATTAACTCAATTTGCTAAACTGCTTAATCCCAAAAGCTTTTGCTGCCGTGGACTTATAAATAGACTAGTATATTTTCCACAGATTGTTGAAATTGTCTTTCTATTAAAAAAACTTTCTATACCTTTCAATTTCTACCTAAAAATGGAATTTACCTGGATACAAATAGAAATAGTGAAAATATTATTCAGTATTTAACACTTTGCAAACCCTGATTTATAACTCAGTTTTAATTATATCTGTAACGCAGAAGTCATAAAAAAAATATTTTTCTAAGAAGCCTTTGAAGCCCTTCAAATATTACTCCAAGAGAACAACTTATTGCCAGAACTGCTTTTTTGCAGGCAGAAAATTTCATTGACAAAATTCTAGCATGACATTGTAACGTTCTTCAAGACTCCAGCCTTAATAACCTAAAGAATGATTATTGATTCACCTATGGAACAAGAATCTTGCTTTTCAGCATTAATTAATCTTGTTGTCATCATTGGCAAGTGTTGATGTTTTATTTATACATTAAGACAGCATCAACTCTGTCTTGTGAGAAGGATTTCAGATCTGTAGCTGGTTGTTAAAGAGATAATATTTAAAATTATGCACTGATGAAGAAGCCTGAAGTTGAATTAGTTGTATTACAAAAATAGAACTTCACAAAATTTATTAATCTTTTTATTTGGTGCTCCAAATTCAGAGGTTAAAAATGATCTGCTATAAATTATGTTGACACTGGAAGAGCATTTAAATGTAATAGAAGCTGCAGCCTGGTTTTGCTACATCTGTATAAAAAATTTCATTGTATTAAAGGTGGTCAAGAAAGGCCCAACACCACAGGCTTGATCTCTTACAGCCCTGACTGTAATGACCATGTAGGTAAGAGGTCTGCTTTGTTAACTCATTTATATTGTATGATGGCCTTAGTATATTTTCTATAACTTTTTTTTCCATACTGTTATAAATATGCATTTTAAATTTTTGTATATGTGTCTTAGAACTCTTGAAGTATAATTAAAAAAAGGAAGTCTTTGGTTTTGAGGCCTACCTGTTCCCTGTTTTCTCTTCTTGAGTAAACCATGAGGAGAAAAGAAACCTTCTTAAGTATGAATACTTCATATAAAGTATGAAATGTTCTTCGGTGTTCTGAAATTGTTACAAAAAATTGTAGTACTATAAGCTTAAAATATTATCTTATTTTTCCTCTGAATTGTGGTTCTCCTTAGAGCGTGCATGTAACTGCATAAGGGAGCATTCAGGTT
>NW_008620977.1:0-13427 GCF_000691845.1 Merops nubicus | reverse complement strand
TTCTGATCTCATTTAGTTTAGACTGTTAACATTTTTTGTGTGATTGTTTATCAAACCTATTTTAAATAGTGCATAAGCTACTAGGACATTATCACAATGTAAAAACCTGGAGCATGTTTACAACTGAAAGCAGCTTGGGGTCAAATGCCTGGGTAACACAGATCTGTTGAGATAGAAAAGAGAGATAATTCAGGAGAACTTATTTTTCTTTGCTTCAGTGCATTGACACAGTACTTGGAGATTTATCTGTCTGATTTACTCTGCGAGAAACTTTTCAGCTAGTACATAGGTACTGTAAAGCATTACTGTTTGTGCCCAATTGTGATCTCAGATTGTCTTCCAGTTATGTCAAATTCAGCTGTAGGTGCTGGGTGGGTGAGCAAACATATATTGAACAAATGAGTTGACTGGAATTAGAATTTGTTGTGGACCAAAATAAGGAGCCAGGGAAACTATATGGTGGCTTGTCTGGTACAATAATGCCTTCTATAAGGCTGTACAGAAACCATATTAAAAAATAAGGACAGGGAATAGAATGGTGTGGATGAACATTTAATCATGTTTGAACAAAAGAAAACAGATTAATTTAAAATGCAGGTAACAGATAACAGGTGGCAATACCTATAAAACTGCAAGGCTATATGAAGTAAAAATGAGAACTTGGATGTTGAAAAATAGTGTAATGCATTGCTGAATGAGAATTTTTCCAATGAACTAAGTGTAATGATAAGAGGCAAAAAAAACCCCAAAAAACAGAGGAAGCAGGCAAGACTAAGGTTTCAAAGGATCATGCTGCAACAAAGATATGTACTGTAAGAAGGAAAACCTTTCATAAGAGTATAAGAAATTCAGAAAGGGAAGACATTATCTAGGAAGGTGACTATCTGACGTCTCTTTTAGTATAAATATGAATCAATTTTTTATGTTGGATATATAGTCGCTTTTTCCCATCCTACCTTTTACAGAACTCCTAAGATGACTCTGGAAAAGCATATATAAATCCAGGATAATATGCATCTGCACATAAATCTGTCTTTCAGAACTGTATTTTTCAGGTATTTGTTCTACAAAATTTTCTGCCTCTCATAACTTTTACAGTTTTTCCAAGCTTTGCTTATTGGAAAAAGTACAGGTTAATCTAGTTTTGCAGTATCTCTTTAGTCTGTGGTAACACATTGATGTTTACATGGCTTGTTTCTCCATTACAAATGTTAGCTTCTGCTCACCACCTAGAGACTTAGATGTATTGCTTGATTTGAGGTTCATACATGCATAGAAGAACCAGACTAAAAGGGTCATATATCCTGAAGTGTTAAGCATGACACTGCATGTTAATTCTGTTTAGTTTGTGCTGTTGCATATAGATATAAAGCCATTCTAATTTCAGTTATTTTTGGATTAAATTTGTCTGTGTCTCATATCTACCCTGCTATTTGCAAGACTACCTGCCATTTTGAACAAGTATGCTTTGAGGATCTTGCTATTAGCCAAATAATTTCCTCTCAGACATAAATTCCAATACTGCGTATTATCTGCTTTGTGCCAGCATTATGGAGAAGGTTTACAGACATTAGTGATTCTGTAGCCCTCTAGTTCCAGAATAAATTAATGTATAATCTGCACTTTGTCAGCTAAGGAGTTGGCAGGCTTGCTAGACTCTGCTGCACTTCAGCTGTTTTCCTGGCTAGGCTAGCACATAGTAAGTTCAACCGAGAGATTTTCTAAATGTGCACAAATAATTACACTAAAAGCTCCCTTTTCTATAATCCCCAGTATTTCACTCATACAATATTTCTAAAGATCGGTTGTCTTACTTGTTGTGCCATCATTTTCATAAAAGTCTGAAAGATCTATGGTCCATATCAAGAAGCTGCTAGTAAAGAACTTTGCCATCAATATTTAGATACACCATGAACAATAGTTTGAAACTGATCAGCAACTCCTGGAATGTTAGCAGAACAAGTTTATTTTCTGGTCAGTGTTTAGGTACCTCTGTTGAATAACAGCTTTTGGTTAGTGGATCGACATTACACATATTTATAGAAAAAATATTATTAAATGAAGGTGTAAATATAAGCATTAAAACTAAAAAGCAAACTTCCTTAAATTAATTACGCCTAGGACTTGTAAATTAAGGAGAGAAAATGGAGTTCTGGAACAAAAATATCTTTTTCTTTTGAGCTTTTCCCCCCTCCCCATCATCTGTTTATTTAGGGAGTTCTGAAGACAAACTGTTCAAGTCTAAGTATAACATAGCTATCTCCAACAATTGCATGTTGTTAAACTACCATTTCAGCTCCATATGAAAATCTAAAGCAAACCAAAATAACAAATGAAGATAAATGAACTGATTAAGCCACAGATACTTCTAGCAGGTATGTAAACAGTCAATGCATAATTTACAAGGTCTTGTAAGAGCCCCCCCCACCCCAGGCTGCAAATCTTGGTGCAATTTATTTTGTAACACTATAGATTAAAAAGGCAGAAAAAGATCAACAGTATTTAACCTGAGCAAGTATTTGACTAGCAAAGTAGAACTGTGCAAGCTGTGGCCTTTTGTAGAATCTGGAAATAAGGAACACATAAAGATCATTTTGCAGAGCTAGCTAATGAGGACAAGTATGGAAGTCCACCTGAGGATAACGCTGAAGTATAGGCTGTGCCAAAGAAAGCAGGGAACTCAAGGCAATCCTCTATTAAGACATAGGCATCAGGCAGCGATTTGTAACTGCCTGAGGAGCTGCTATGTGCTATGTTTTAGGACTCGACTCCATAGACAGCAATTCTAGACCCACTGTGTAGGATGGGATGTTTTTTCATACAATGAAGCACGTCTAACATTTTGTATGTGCATATATGTATATGGAGATCATTTTTTCTACTAAATATGCAAATAAAGGCATAAAAATGAGAGTATTCTAACTGAGCTTCTATACAAAAAGAAATGGATTGTTTGTGTAGATTGTCCTGACACCAGATGTGTAGATGGCTGGATTCAGTTCAGCTTGAGTAGATTTGAAGTTTTTTTGCAGGGCGCATTTGGAATATTGTGTACTATGTTGGGTCTTAAAAGTCAGATTACTTTGTCTATATTATTTTATTATTTATATCTTATGTATTTTCATATATATTTATCTATTTAAACTGTGTAACGGTAGAATTGGTGTGAGTCAACCTAAAACATGACTTTGTCCTTCTTTGTAGGGTAGTTGCATGTTACATTGTTTTTCTTTTCTTAGAGAAATGTATCCTCTGTACATCTCTGACAATATAAGTGAAGAGTTGTACTTAAAAACATAAAACAAGCTGTTGCTAGACAATTAGCAAGTCTTGCATTGTTTGATCACCAGTTCCCTAGAGGCTTCTACCCAGCACACTGGCAGGGTTTCCATGGAAACAACATCCCTATTAAAGCTTCCAAGAAGTCCTGTCTTTCTCCAGCCCTGCCTCATTTTCAGCTAGTTTGTATTGTGCATTAAGCACTTCATTTCAAATGGTGCAATAAATGGAAGATTTTCATCTCCTCATTAAATGGAATATACTGCTTTCCATAATAAGCTCTGAAATTCTGTGGACCAAATGTTCTGTCCTTCTGCTGCTGTCCTAATTTTAGGCATATTTACATGATGAGGGGGAATCTGGCTATTTATTGAGGGTGAAAAAGGAAAAGTGACTAAAACCACTATTTTTTCTGTCACATGTACTTTTTCTAGAAAAAAAAAAAAAAAAAAAGAAAAAGAAATACAAGTTCACTTCCATGACATAACTTCTTTATTTCATCTCTGAATTTCCATAGTTCTTAAATGGTACTAACACTCAGCTTGTGGTTTTTATTCTTGAACTGAAATGTTTGCATTTAAACAGTTCTGCTGGGCTCTGTGCTATGTGTATGCAATTGAGATGTTTGATAGTAACTGCAGAGAAACCCTACTTGCAAAAAGATATTGTTTAGCTAAGAGAATTTTTAATGAAAGATTCATTCCAACAGAATAGCAATAAATACATTGTTAAATCTGTCTTTATAATGGAAATGAAGCTGTGTTATCTTAGGAATAGAAGCATCATATTCTATTATGGAATTTATGAAAAATAAGAGTTTATGAAATCTCTTTTTTTGCATTTCTTAAATGTCCCTTTCTTCTCATGATAATTCATTTTCGTATTGTGTGACTAATTCACATAACCACCACTTAATATTTTTAATTCATTTTATGATAGCTCTCAAATTGTTTAGAAGTTAGGAAGGCTGTTTAATGACCAAAGAACTAGAAAGCTTCCTGAAAGTTCAATTGTGAGTCTAAAAATTGGAGTGGATTTAGCTGGATTTGGAATAGGCAGGATGTGAGGGATTCCTTGAACCATCTTCAGTATAGAAGTCTACATGTTGAATAGTTATCTAGACTTCATTTAAGGCCTAAAGGGCCTCAACAGACCACTAATAGTGTGTCCAATATTCATTGTAAAAATAAATCATAGAATCTTGACATCACATAGGTTGAAAGTGGCTTCTGGAGGCCTCTGGTCCAACCTTCTGCTCAAAACAAGGTCAGCTTCAAGAAGTTGCTCAGGGCCATGTCTATTTGAGTTTTGAATACCTCCAAGACTGGAGACTCCAGACTGTTCCAGTGTCTGACCTCACTCATGGAAAATTTCATTTTCCTTAAGTTGAATCAGAATTTCACACATTTCAGCTTATGTTAATTATTTCTTGTCCTTTTACTGTGCACGTTCTAAGAGAAACTGGCTACATTTTCTCTGTACTTTGCGTTACATTGGGTAGTTGAAGACAACAGTAAGATCTCCCCCAGTCTTTTCTTCAACCTGAACAGACCCATTTGTTTCAGCTTCTCCTGATGTCATATGCTCCAGACCCCAAATCACCTTGACAGTCCTCTACTTGATTCATTCCAGTATGTCTGTATCTTTCTTGTTGAGGTGGGTTGACCATGGCTGGACACCAGGTGCCCACCAAAGCTGCTCTATCACTCCCCCACGGGTTACTCTTTCCATGGGTCCACAGGTACTGCCAGGATCATGCTCCAGTGTGGATTTCTCATGGCATCACAGCCTCCTTTGGGCAAACCCACCTGCTCCAGCATGGTGTTGCCCATGGGCCGCAAGTGGATATCTGCTCCACCATAAATCTCCATGGGCTGCAGGGGAACAGCCTTCCTCACCATGGTCTTCACTACAGGCTGCCAGGGAACCTCTGCTCTTGTGGCTGGGGCACCAACTCCATCTCCATCTTCACTGACATTGGTGTCTGCAGAGTTGTTTCTCTTGCATATTCTCACTCCTCCTCTTGTTGCTGTTGCAGTTGCTTTTGCACAGTAACTTTTTCCTATTAAACGTTTTACTATAGAGGCACTACCACTGCTGCTGATTGACCTGGCCTTGGCCAGCAGCAAGTCTGTCTCAGAGCCAGCTGGCATTGACTATTGGACATGGGAGAAGCTTCTAGCAGTTTCTCACAGGAGTTGCCTCTGTAGCCTGCCCCCCACTACCAAAACCTTGCCATGCAGACCCAATATACCCATACAAGACATACAGGTACGGTGCACCTTGAAAGTGCCTATTCTCAAATATTATTATGAACAAAGCCTAAGGTGACTAGCTCAAATACAGATGTCTAGTATGAAAGAAGAGAAACATGAGAGAAGACAAGAGACAGTAGGCAAGAAGATTCTGAGAAATGTAACAGACAATTTTGACACTGTTAATGGAAAATAAACCAGAACTCAAATATAGGACAGAAGATAATATGTAAAAAACTACAATGATTTTAGGGTATTGATAAAAGGACAAAAAGAGAAGTTTAAAGTTGAGGCACCATTGAGCAAATGGAATCATAGAATCACAGAATCATTAAGGTTGGAAAAGGCCTCCAAGATCATCAGGTCCAACCATCAACCCAGCACTACCATAACCACTAAACCACGTCCTTGAAGTAACACATATACATATTTCTTGAACACCACCCTTTATGGTGACTCCACCACCTCCCTGAGAAGTCTATTCCAATATTTCACCACTCTTTCAGTAAAAAAAAATTCTTCCTAATATCCAATCTAAATCTCCCCTGGTGCAACCTAAGCCCACTTCCCCTTGTCCTATCGCTAGTAACCTGGGAGAAGAGATCAACACCCACCTCACTACAACCTCCTTTCAGGTAGTTGTAGAGAGCAATAAGGTCTCCCGAACAGGATCTCTTCTCCCTCCTCTCTACTTTTTGAAACAGGTTTTCAACTGGTTTCTGTAGAGGACACAGGTCGCAGCAGCAAGACCCAAGTAACGACTCACGCTGATGCAATTAATGGTCGTTCTCCTTTATTAGCCCAAACAGCTCAGTTTTATACAGTTTCCACCAGACTCTTGTTTAAGTTACTGTCAATTTGGTACAGATATATGTTTTCTACTTCCCCCTACTAGTATCAATCTCTAGGATTACACATGACATAAGTTTCTAGTCTAGTTGTCAATTAGTGCACTACAATACTAGATTTACGTTTGAGTACAACCTCCGAGCAATTAATAACTTTTGGCTCCATCTCCACACTGACCCGTACTGATTTAGGAGCCTTTGCTGTTATCTTTACAGTGACTCATAGCCTTGATTGCTCACAGCTGCAGAGAGATAACAGTCATGACCATTATCTCTCAAAAATTCTTCCACAACTCCTCATAAGAAATGTTGCCCAGACCATTCACCACCTTCCTTGCCTTTCTCTTTTGTGGTGCCCAAAACTGAACCCAGTACTCAAGCTGTGGCCTCACCAGTGGCAAGTACAGGGGCACGGTCGCTCCACTCCTGCTGCCCACACTATTTTTGAATCAGGCCAGGATGCCATTGGCCTTCTTAGCCACCTGGGCACACTGCTGGCTCATGTTCAGCTGTCTGTCCACCAATGTGCCCATATCCTTTTCCACCAGGCAGCTTTCCAGCCACTCTTCCCCAACCCTGGAGTGTTGCCTGGGGATGTTGTGACTCAAGTGCAGAACCAGGCACGTGGCCTTGTTGAAGCTCTTACAGTTGAGTTCAACTCAGAGATCCAATCTGTCCTGGTCACTCTGTCTCCTGACTCTCAAGCAGATCAACACTCCCACTCAATTTGTTGTCATCTGCAAACATACTGAGGGAGCTCGTGATCACTTCATCCAGATCATTGATGATGATATTAAACAAGACTGGCCCCAAATCTGAGCCCTGGGGACACCGCTTGTGACTGGCCACCAACTGGATTTAACTTTGTTTACTACAACTCTCTAGAATTTGCCCTCCAGCCAGTTTTTAACCCAACGAAAAGTCTACCTGTCTGTACCATAAGCCACCAACTCACCAACTTCTCTAGCAGAATACTGTGGAAGACCGTGTCAAAGGAATTACTAAACTCCATGTAGACAACATCCACAGCCTTTCCTTCATCTACTAGGCAGGTCACCTGGTCATAGAGAGATCAGGTTGTTCAAACAGGACCTGCCTTTTATGAACCCATGCTGGCTGGGCATGATCCGCTGGTTGTCCTGCGTGTGCTGTGTGAGTGCACTCAAGATGAAAGTTGTACAACTTTCAAAATTCAGCAGAAGTTTTACAAAAGGATAGAAAAACACTCAACTTGAAACAATCTTAATATTTTTCCAGAGCAACAGCTACTTGTATGTTTCCATGCAAGTATAGGAATCTATTTGGAAAACACCCCAAACTTCTGAATATGAACTGTGTAAATCTATGTTTTCTTTTTTTTTTCCCTGTCAAACAACATATGATTATATCAAGAGACTGCTGCTTTTCATTTGCTACAACCATTGTAATGTGTTCTGTTAAAAATGGTACATTCCCCTTTGCCAAGTTCAGTTAAAGATTCTATTTTCAGTGTGGCAGAATGAAAAACATGAAAATCATCTTGTACACCAGCTGACAGACTGAATGGCAAGCAATCTTTTTGCATCGGTGTGTTGGGATTGTGCCTGGGTGGGGTGGGGTGAGGAGGGGAGGTTGGCAGTGGACAATGGTGCTACCGGCAGTGGCTCCTGTAAGAAGCTTTTGAGGAGCTCCTCCAGCTTCAAGTCAGACTTGCCTCTGGCCAGGGCTGCACCTGCGCTGGAGCAGTCCATCACTGGGAAAATTTTGAGCCCATGGAAGGGACCCACAATAGTTGGAGAAGTTTGTGGAAGGCTGTCTCCCATGGGAGGGATGTCACATTGCCATGGGGGATTACTGTAAGGAGTCTCCCCCTGAGAAGGAAGAAGCAGCAGGAACAACATAGAATGGGCTGAGACTGACACCAACCCCTGTTCCTTGTCCCCCTGCACTGCTGGGATGGAGGAGGTAGCAGAGCTGGGCCTGGGAAGAAGGGAGGAGTGGGGGGAAGGTGTATTTAAGATTCATTTGTATTTATCACTGTCCTGTTCTGATTCAAATGGTGAATTGGTGGTGGTTTTGTCTACATCTGATTTTGTTTCCCAAAGTCAAGTCTGTCTTTTGCCCATGACCATAATTGGTGAGTGATCCCTCCCTGACTTTTGTCTGGACCCTTGAGACTTTTTGCGTGGCTTTGATTATATTTTCTCCTCCTCATCCCACAGTGGGAGGGTAGGAGAGAGTGAGCAGCTGCATGGTGCTTTGTCACTAGTGGGGTGGGTTAAACCATGACAACCAGAGAGGCTTGTAAGGATTTTTTGATGACAGCATAGTGAGTATGCCTTGTACCAGAGGGCAGACTTTGACCTGTTTAGCAGACTAGTTGACAGAGTCCCTTGGGAGGCAGTCTTGAAGTACAGAGGAGTCCAGGAAGATTGACATTCCTCAAGAGGGAAATCTTCAAAGCGCAGGAGCAGGCCATCCCCATGTGCTTAAGATGAACCAACAGGGAAAAAGACTTGCCTGGCTAAGCAGAGAGATTTGTCTGGAACTTGGGAAGAAAAGGAAAGTCTGTGGTCTATGGGTGAAGGTGCAGGGCACTCAGGAAGATTACAATGACATAGTGAGGTTATGCAGGGAGAAAATTATAAAGGCTCAACTAGAACTTAATCTGGCTGCTGCCGTAAAAGCCATTTAAAAAAATATTTTTATGAATACATTAACAGGATGACTAAGGAGAATCTCCATCCTCTATTGGATGTGGGGGTAAATATACTCACCAAGGATGAGGAGAAGGCTGAGGTACTGAATGTCTTCCTTACCTCAGTCTGTAACAGTGAGACCAGGTTTGCTCTGAGTGCCCAGCCCCCTGAGCTGGAAGACAGGGGTGAGGAGTAGAATGAATCCCCTGCAATCCAAGATGAAATGGTCAGTGACCTACTACATCACTTAGACACACACAAGTCTATGGGCCCAGATGGGATACACCCAAGGGTACTGAGGGTCCTGGTGGTCATGCTCATCAAACCACTTTCCATCATTTATCATCAGTCCTGGATAACCAGGGAAGTCCCAGTTCACTGGAGGTTAGCAAATGTGATGCCCATGTACAAGAAGGACCAGAAGGAAGATCTGGGGAACTCCAGGCCTCTGAGTCTGACCTCAATACCAGGGAAGGTTGTGGAGCAAATAATTTTGAGTGTCATCATGAGACGCATACAGGACAGCAAAGGGTTCATGGACAGTCAGCATGGGTTTATGCAAGGCAAGTCCTGCTTGACTAACCTGATCCCCTTCTATGACAGGCTGAACCAGTTATTGGATGAGGGAAAGGCTGTGGGTGTTGTCTACCTGGACTTCACTAAAGCCTTTGACATTTCCCACAGCAACTTTTTGGAGAAACTGGCTGATTATGGTTTGGATGGGCATACCCTTTGCTGGGAGATAAAGAACTGCCTGGATGGCTGGACCCAAAGAGTGGTCGTGAATGGAGTTAAATCCAGTTGGTGGCAGGTCACAAATGTTGTTCCCCAGGGCTCAATATTTCAACCAGTTCTGTTTCATATCTGTATCAATGATCTGGTTAAGGGGATCAACGACACCCGCAGTAAGTTTGTGGATGATATGAAGCTGGGTGGCAGCCAAGATATGTGTGAGGGTAGACATGGTCTACAGAGGGACCTTGATAGTCTGGATTGATGTACTGAGGCCAATGGTATGAGCTTCAACAAGGCAAGTGCTGGGTCCTTGAAATGCTGGGGTTTAAACCCCCAGAGCTGAATGAGGGTTGGCATGTGGATGATGTCCACAGCCAGGCAGAAAGACCCTCCTGACGGCGTTTCACCCAGGGTCTGGGCAGCCTTGGGTGGGAACTGATTAGGAGATCACCACCAGGTGACCCCACCTTCCACATTAACTTGGAGGTGGGGCAAGAAGCCACCTCTATAAGAACTGACTCTGGTGCTATGTGGGGATTCTGGTTGTCAGAGAGGCTTTCTGACTCTGCATAGCAAGTGGAGTTCCCAGGATGGTGGGGAGAAAGGTGAGGCTTTCTCTGGGAAACTGCTACATAATTAGACTCATTGTCTGGCTGATTCCATCAGGTCTTCTAAGGAGTGGTTGAGGGAACTGGGATTGTTCAGTCTGGAAAAAAAAGTAAGGCTCAGGGGAGGCCTTACTAACTGACAGCTACCTGAAAGATTAGACTCATTGTCTGGCTGATTCCATCAGGTCTTCTAAGGAGTGGTTGAGGGAACTGGGATTGTTCAGTCTGGAAAAAAAAGTAAGGCTCAGGGGAGGCCTTACTAACTGACAGCTACCTGAAAGAAGGTTATAGCAAGGTAGGTGTTGGTCTCTTCTCCCAGGTAATAAGCAATAGGTCAAGAGGAAATGGCTTCAAGTTGTGCTGGGGTGATTTAGTTTGGTTATTAGGGAAAAAAAAAAATCACTGAAAGGGTTGTAAAGCACTGGACCAGGCTGCCCAGGGAGAGGTTGCGTCACCATCCCTGGAGGTCTTTAAGAGACCTGTAGATGTAGTGATTAGGGATGGGGTTGAGTGGCGACTTGGAAGTGTTAGATTAACATTGGGATTTGATGATCTTGAAGGTCTCTTCCAACTGAAATGATCCTCTGATTTTATGTTCATAAAAATAAAGTTTAAAAAATCCAGCAAAAGAAACTTCATAAATCTGCTGCATTTTTAATGAGCAAATGTTGCATACTTGCTAGAAAAATCTAACAAGAGCCTTATGTATTTTTCATCTGTCCTTCAAATAATATTAATGAAGGTAAAAATACAGGAAATATTATCTGTATTTATACAGTATTGTAAATAAATAATAGGTGTTTATAAAATTCATATATTTATATAAAAACTATAGCAGAGTGACTTTCTATATGTATCCATGATCTTGTGATACTATGTTTGAGATAATTCACTCATAACTTTTAAATTCTATGCCACAGGCTGAGACCTCCATCTGTAAATTTTCCACAAATTCTAATATTTTAAAAGCATAAGCTCTTAATTTTTAATAATTTCTGCAAATGTTTATGCCATTCCTGCCTCAGGCAATGAGGTAGGAATGAAGTAGAATGTGGTTCCAAAATAGTAGTCATCCTCATTTAGGTAAGGTTATTGTAGACTGAGAGAAATGTAACCACTTGTAGAAAAAAACCTTAGGTTTAGAATATGAGAAAAAAAGAAATTGAGTTGAAAATATAGAGGATTTTTTCACAATTTAAATTATAAAGTAAGAAAATTACTTAGTTGTGTTGAGCCATAGCTCTAGTCCTTCAAAAACGAGCAAGCAGAAGTAAAAAATTTTATTTTCTGTGGTAGTGTTTGGCTGTAACATAAAAAATATTGAGTAGTAGAACTTACAAATCTTGATTCTCTGGTGCTTTTCCTTCTATGAATTCTCAGTTTCTAATACTATGATTTTATTCACATTCTACTATTTTCTGCAAGGAGAACAGTAATTTATCCAGCTGCTGATTTTCATTAAAATCTTGGCAATGCTCATCAAAATGTATCTTTACTGCAAAATTTGATTAAAGTTAGGCTATAGATTCAACAGCTACTGGAGTGGGAAGAAGGAAAGCTGAAATTCTTAGTATTTGTGTAATTAATTCAGCATCAAGTTTCAACAATGTGGTCCTGGCCTTCTCTTCCATTTTGATATACAAGTAATTGTATGCACTATGTTCTCCTAAGTGCAATGTTTAATTCATGCCAATGTTGAATTATTTAATGTTCAGATAGTCTGTGTTGTAATGTGAGTTTCTTTGATTCTAATTGTTGCACTGCCATCATGATGAAAATAGCACGTTACACATTTTGTTGCTGTATTATTACATTGTGTGCGTTGAGAATTGTCACTTAATGCAAATATTCTGGCAGCCAATGAGTTTTATGACTTTTCTCTGCCAATTTGTTTTTTCTTGTTGATTTTCTTTGCTGTTCCTGTACTGAAGGTGCTGACATATAACTAAAACTTGTATTTTGTCAGTATTGATATCAAAATGGAGTATTTAGGAAACTGACAAATCAAACCAATTTTAAAATTTAAAGCTGAATTTTACTAAATCCCTGTATTAACAGCACACTTTATGCAAGTATTTCTTTCACATTTTTAATTAGCATCTTTATTTATAAAATAGCTGTCCTGAAAATGTATCCTTGCCAGTCATTCTCATGTAATGGTCAGGACATTAGTTTCTAGTTACCTGTGCTTATTTTTCAACTTTTTTACTTGAATGCCTCCTATGTGCAAACATCTCTGCCACTTTGATTACATTGCTTATATCCTTCTCAAAGTGCTTGTGTATTGTCTCTCTATGGCATCACAGTATCACAGAAATGCTCATGTGCTACTGGTTATGCTGTCACATTGGTTACACTGTTTCAGTGCACTCACTCAGGTTCAAGTGAAAGAAATAATAATTATATCCTTATTGATGCACTTTTATTTTATCAATATCAAACTTCTGCTCTAGCTACAGCATTTGGATTGGGGGGGGAAAAGTAAAAGGAATTCTAGCTCTCTCACTAACTTCTTTTCTGGTGTGAAATTGGTGATATTGAGTTAAGAAGCCCATATTCATTCCCTTTCAGTATTTATTTCACCCAGACACTTCAATAACATGATTCCATTATACTCTGGGATTCCTTTTTCAACATGCTACAAATAAATAGTGGTGGCTTATCACATATGATAACAGGATAGTCTAACTGCTGTTATTATAATTACCTTTATCAGGAGAGCATTTTGGCAGCAACAATATGTATTCAGCTTTTTGAATACATTGAAAAAACTTAAAACCTAATAGAGGATACTTCACAAGGATTTATAAAATGAAATAATTTTGTGTCATGTACTTTGAAATCGTGTATCTTTCCAATAGGAGTATTTTGTCTGCCATTCAAACTAAAATCAATGTGATATGGAGGTGTGAAGCCTCTTATCTGGTGTACTGTGTTCAGCTGGCATGGAGTGAATTTCCCTGCTGGCAGCCTCTGCGGCATCCGTTTTACGTTTGTGCCACTCCGCTGCTCTGAGAACCCATT